>NW_010410921.1:107026-111497 GCF_000710305.1 Buceros rhinoceros silvestris | reverse complement strand
TGTCTCCTGTCAATGTGCCAGAAGTTATTAATAATACATAATAATTATACATTGCATTTCTTAGCTCCTTTCATCTGAGGATCTTGAAGAGCTTCACAAACATTAAGTAATCCTCATGACTGCCTGGTGCAGTAACTATTATTATCCATCTACACTTCAATGTGACAATGCAGAAGGAATAGTAAATAATAAAAACTCCCAGCTACAGGCAAGAGCGAATCTGGTCTAGAAAGGAAAAGTAAACTGGAGCAGATACTGGTTTATAGCTGTATTTTGCGTAAGTGAACCCACCAGTCTGCCTGTCAGTCTATCTGTGCTGCCACATCAGAAGTTGACTGGTGTTGGCCACAGGCCGAAATCAGCAGTTAGGAGACTTTTTAGACCAACACAGTATTATCTCTGCTGGCAAGAGTAAAGTTGCAATTGGCAGCAGAACTTGTGTCCCTGGCTGAAAGCAGTAGAGATGGTGGCAGAGGGCTTTCTCTGAAGCAGCCACAGTGCTGGGGTTTACCGAATCTTGCTCCAACAGAGCCTTTGTTTATTATCCTGCGCAGGAGGGACTCCTGAGATGCAGTCCATCAAGTGTATATAGGGCCCAATGAAGGGTCTCTTTAACCCTCAGCAGACCCAGCTGACCAGCAAGGCTGTCACAATGTTGGGGTCTCTTCCAGTGCCCACACCAGACGGGAGCAAGGGACCCAAAGCTGTCAGCCCAACACAGCAGATCCCACCAAGGAGTCACGGTGCAGAGTGTGGAGTCCTCTGCACTTGAGCTTTGCAACTCTGTCTGCTCCCCTGCTCCCTTCCCTTATGTAGGGAGTCACTGCAGAGCCGGTCGCAGGCTGAGCCTGCTTTTGTAGGGGAAGGAGCTTTTATGGTGTCCCCACCTAACATAGCTCTTGCCTTTCTGTGCACAAAGCTTTAGGAAGTCCTGCACAGTCCCTGCAAACCTCACCTTTGCTCTTTCCCCTTAGCCCTTGGACTAAGAGTTGCATGAGCGCCTATGTCTTATTACCTCGACTGGCATCACTTAGGAATGGGTTTATTCTCAGAATAGCTTTTCTTAGGGTAGAATGGTGTTGAAAAATAAATACTGCTCTTCTGGCAGCAAATGCCCCCCTTGCTTTACAGCTGTGCCTCATGCTTAATCCCAGAGAGCTGAATTAAACTTAGGTTAGTCAATGCGGTTATTCTTAGCCTCTAATCTTCCCCAGGTGAGAGTCTGTCTGATCTGAGCAGGGTTTGTAGCTTTTCATTGAGAAAAGCCGTGTCTTACCTGTTACGATGAGGAAGGCAGGCTCACCTAACAGCCCTCGGGGTTTGCACTGTTGGTACCTGGTAGCTTTTGCAATGTATTAAGATAGATTGTGTCGTTGCTGGGAGGGACTGTGAGAAGGTGGTTTGGCCCAGTTTCCCAAGAGTGCTGAAGACCTTCTGGTACCGTCAGAACTCTTGGGTATGTCAACCTCTAGTTTTGCCTTCTGGGGGAGATGCCACATGGCATGCTGGCGTTTACTTTTGGCTTATTTTGACAAAGTTGTGGTCTTGGTAGCTGACTCCAGGTGTATTGGGTCCTACTTAGGGTTATTTTGATCCTTCAAGGCAAATTTGAAGCAGATGAGGTATAGTGTGTAAAGTCTGATTAATTCCTACTGATCTGGATCCTACTAACTCTGCCTTGACTGAAGCAGATTGTATCAAAGGGAACTTTTCAGGAACGAGAACCTCATACATCTTTCATGCTACCCAAGGTATTGACAGACCCAACACTTGCTGTATATGTTTTGGCCCCTTCCTGACTCCCAAGTTTCTGTATGTTGCTCAGCATGTCAGGACAGGGCACTTTTGGGCTGTCCTGATAAGAGATACTTCCACCAAATGTGGGCTGTACTCTGGATCGTGTCAGGTATCAGTTCATTTTGCTAGTTGATGTGTTCGTTCTCTCTCTGTTTACACACAGTGTTATTCTATAGGAGTAACTTTAGACTTTCAGCAATCACAGGGACCGATCTTGTTTATCACCTGGCCAAAGCCAGCTTTAGCATATGCAATCTGCCTGCTGAAATAGGAGACTTCTGTGCTAGACAAATGAATTGAGTCTCCCCAGAATGATATCTGGCCCATCTTTCCTCTATGCTGAACACTGGGGCAGCTATAATTTTGTTATTTTTGCGTGTCATTAAGCTAAAGGACGAATTTACTAATGTCTCTGGCTATGAATGAATGGCCATAAGTGAAACCCACTTGCCTTAGTAGCTATTTTTAAAGATTCTCTTGAGTTTCTTGTAAAAAGGCTGTGAAATACTCAGTTTGCACTATCTTCTGGAAAACTCACTGCTTTGTCCACGTAACTTGGGCATGGCAATGCCAATTCCAGGCGTTATAGATGTAATTTATTTAATGAATAAACTCTTTGTAGGAAGTTCCATCTTTTTGTTTGGTGTTTATGGTGCTAAGTGCAACGCCATCCTGATTCAGAGCTCATGTATACTACCCCAAAATGAGTAATAAATACGTTTTATAAAGAAAACCAACTGTTGTAAAAAGGTGTGGGGTTAGTTTCCATGATTACTAATCCCATAACCAAACTGGCCTGTTCCCTGAGGAGGAGGGACAGAAGGATGATGTGCCTCTGCTTGCTCTGCAGTTGTGCTGCTCGCCTCACCACCACTGGCTCAGTTAAATAGGGGATCCCAGTTTCCAGTAGGGCTCCAAGCTGTGCAAAGCCAGGGGGATTAAAGGACCTGTTTGGTCATCCTCCTCTTGCACAGAGGCGGAGATCTCCAAAACAGGGAGCAGGACAGACATGGAGAGAAAGTTGCTGCTTGGGCTGCCCCTGCTTAATTCACCTAAGCTGGTTGCATCACAGGTTTTGCTATAAACTAATCCTAAAGCAACTGGGAAGCATTCCCGAGGCGCTCCGTACCAGTTGCACTACATGAGTGCATTACTGATACTTTCCACATAGATGTAATCTGTGGTCTTAATTTGAGCAGACTTCGGCAGGCGTGTGTGTGCAGAGGAAGGATGAGCAGCTAGGTTGTACTCACAGTTGCTGTGATTTAACATGCGAATCAGGTAGCTGGAATACGTAGATGTATCTTGCAGTTTATACAAGTAATTACTTAATCTATGTGTGTGGAAAAACAGGATAATTGTGTGCAAATTAGATGTATCATTGCATATGGTGCAGTTGTGTTTAAATGGTCAGCAAATCAGATCCTTTCTATCAGTAATTAATGGCTTTATATCCTTAGGGAAACTAAGTACTAAATCTCTTCCTCACTTTATTCTTTTTTTTCCTTTTCCACTGGGTCCTTAAACAGTTCGAATCTCTGCTCTTATTTCATCCCTTGCTCCCTACATTATCACTTACCTGCTGGAATATTTGTTTTCCTTAGCATTTTTGGGGGGAGTAAATCAAAATGCTGGTAATAGGCTCCCTCTTCCTGCCCACAGAGTGACCTTTCACATTGTAAGTACAGTGTGACCTCCCTCTTCCAAAGCCTGTTTCTTTTGGTAAAAGTCCTTCACCACTGACCTCCCTGCTGCAGTCATTCCCAAAGTGTTTCTGGTGAGTCCAGCAAGTCAAAATTGAGCTTGATGTTTCTGAATTCAGCTTGATGGTGTTGTGCTGCTCTGGTGTGTCTGCCCTCCGTGTGGGTGGGATGAAACCCCAAACCAAGACGGTGGTCTGTTGGGCAGGGACAGGGCTGATATGGACAGATCAGGGGTCATGGCTTTGCTGTGAGTTTTCAGCACAAACTCCAAAAGGTGACTTTTTTTCTCTCTTGTGCCTCTGACCAACATCTGCAAAAGAAGGAAAAAATCTCTGTGCTTTTCCCATGCTTGTCTTGGTAGGATGTAAGTCCTTTGGGCACCACTTCTTTGCCCTGTACTTGTACATTTCAGAGGCAAAACAAACATTCTGTATTTTTACTGCCTTGCTGGTACAGCATCATTTTTGCTTGTGTTCTTCAGAAGGAATACAGATAAAGCTTAGTTTAGCCAGCTGTCACCTCTTTGATTTAGTATGGTCAACAGCTAATGATTAATCTTAAATGTCACCTTTTTTCTTTCCAGACAGACTCCCTAAACTGTTGGGATGTTTTAATACATTTTAAGTAAAGCAATGGTGCCCTGTGCCAAAGAACAGAGAGCAAGTATGGCAAAGCTCCAGCCTTTGCACCTGTTCTGCTTTGCTTTTGTGTGAGGGGCTGTGTAATTGTCATCTTCATTAGCAGCCTGCTGGATTCTGGTGTGTGAGGGATTAAAGACTCTAATGAATATGGATTATCTCAAATATTTTCCTTTGGGACCCAGTATAGAGTGGAGATTTTTGAAGCTATGTGTTTGTATAATAACAAGGAATGGAAGATGCCTTCCCCAGCCCTTTTCCAAAGTTCTCTCTGAAGAGCGAGTATTAGAATAGTCAGCTGATCCTTCTGCTCTGCCTAGGGCATACGTAATG
>NW_010410921.1:97316-106912 GCF_000710305.1 Buceros rhinoceros silvestris | reverse complement strand
CCTGCTGAATCTGGCTAGAAGTGAAATGAAAACCTTGCTAAGAATGGAAAACTTCAGCACGCACAACTTTCAGCATGTGAATAGTCTCCTTGAAGTCAACAAATCTTGGGCATCTGCTTAACATCAAGCAAGCAACAAAGGGAGTGAGTCGTGGAGCAGCTAAAGGACCTGTTTCACTGAGGAGGCCAGGAGTGTGTGCTGGTTAAGTTTCTATGAAAATAAGAACACTTTCCTCCTCCAATTAAAATTCTTGAGTGCTTAAGGTTAATGTGTCATCTGCAAAATCCAAGAGGCCTGGAGAGATGGTTTCTGTGGAACAGATGTTCAACAATCTGCATTTGTTCTTTTTTTTTGAACACTTTCTTGTTTCTGCTAGCAAAAAAAAAAATTGGATCCTTTGTACCTACAAGGAAGGCTGTTCTCTGCCTATAGTGTTCCTCCAAAGGGGATCAGAGTCCTTTGCAGGAATCTACTTAAGCCCACTTTGCAGGCAGGGAAACTGAGGTGCACTGAGACATGAGCAGCTTTCCCCACTCCCAGGTCAGGTCTGGAATTATCCTCCCCAGCTGTGTAGCAAAACCCCTCTCAAAGCAGAAATCCATGTAACAGCAGCTCCCAGATGGGCCGGGTTTCTCACCAGGGTGAAGGAGTAGGATTCTGTTGCAGAACTTCAGTTAGATCAATAAGCTGGTAGAGGTAGGGTGGCTTAAACTTTTCTGTTCTTCTGAAGCTTTTTTGCTGAGGAAAACAAAGGGATAGAACTTTTACCCTTAACCAGCTCCTGAGTGGGGGTCTTGCTGTGGGGGTCGCAGCTGAGTTGGTTCCCCTGGGGAAAGCCCCAGGCACGCTGCAGCCAGCCAGCAGCTGCAGATGCTCTCCAGCCTGCGGAAAACATCAAGGTCTTTTTTGCCAGATCATAAATCTCAATCCTTAACTGCTGTGCAGAGATCCTATCCTCTCCAGGTGAAGAATCACATGGCCATAAAGTTTGTAACACAAACAAGGCAGATGTGGTCAGAATCCTATTTGGACAGATTTATAGCTTGACTATAGAGCAGCAAACCTGCCTGGGCTTTATGCCACAGGGAATTAATGTGTGTCCTGGGCTCTGTTTTCCTTCTGGACAGTGAACTCTTACATGCTTGTGTTTTAGACTGTAAGCATGAAAGTCTGCTGTCTTCTGAGAAAGAGACTTTCCTGGGAAGGCTGTGCTGGAAAGCTATTGTCCTGCAGATTGCATGGAAGTGAAAAATGGCCAAATTTGGGAGCGCAGTATTTGCCCAGCATGCTTAAAGCCTCCAGGTAGCTGGCACGCAGTCTCTGCGCAGTGATTATCACAAAGGCAGTCAATGTTAGCAAGTTTCTGCCTATGCTGAGATGGAGATTGCTGGAGAAACCATGTTTTGTCTGCTACTATGGGAGAGCGATCTCCAGCTTTCCGTCCTCTCTGGAGTACTTAGAGGAAGCAACGTTAGTGTCCAGATGCAAATACCTACCCCAAATCTCTGAACACAATTTCTCTGGTGCTGGTTTGTTGCAGTTTGATGGAGCAGAGCATGTGCTTTCATAATGTGTGTATGTTCCACCAAAGCTGACTAAAGATGTGCTCATGCTCTCCTGAAGAGGATCGGTGCTGTGGAAGAGCTGAGTGTCTACTGAGGCAATCTGGAATGTTGTGGTGACACAGAGGCAAGGACAGCAAGGGGAGATTTGTCACCAGCAAACCCTTCTAGCAACAGGGCTGATGGCAGGGTCCCATTTGGCTCATGAAGAGGCAGGAGACCAGATGGGGCTGTGGCATGTTGCCTCAGTGTTTACCTCCTCTCCCCAAATGCTGGGTGAAACCATTTTATTTTCTTCTCTTGATGGCCGTTCTCAGAGTGACATCAGTCTCCTTTGTCCTCATCTTCCAGGTGCTCATGCATAGAGGTGACTGCAGCAGTTACCACCCCTGCGAGCTGCCCAGACTTGCCATTTTTCATTGTTCACTTTGATCTCTTATGTATCCCTTTGCAACTCTGCACTTCAAAACTTTGAAAAATAATGAAGGAATTAAGGGAAAAGGCAGGGAGAGGAGAGAAACGTATCCTGTATTGTTCTAGGGTCATGATTCCAGCACTGGATTTGGTCATAGATTTTCAGCTTGGATAGCCCTGTATATGAAATCCCTGCTCAGCATCATCCAGCTCTGTAGCCAGAAACTACTCGCAATAATGCATTTTTTCCTTCTCACTCAACAGCTGTTCCCTCTTCACTATCCTTCCCGTTTTCTGTAGGCATTCACTCACAGTGCTCATGTGCAGAGGTGTTTTGGCATTGCAAGCCCACCCCCTCCTCTGTTCGTTGGGGTACAGTAGGAAACATGCATCTAACTCATGGCCGTGACCTAGTGCCATTCAAAGCTATCTGTCATCAAGGAGGAAACAAGGTGCTGAGGACACGAAAATCCATCACCCTTAGGACTTCAATTTGAAACAAGCACTGTTGCGTGGCTGGGTTATTTGTTGTGCCATTAATGGGATTTCTCTCCACTTTTCTCTCTCTGTACAGCCTAGAAAATACACCTTGGTAGGCCAGCAATCCTGGAAACACGGGCCTTAACAACAAAATCAATATGGTTTCATTAGACTTAGTGCTTGGTATGCAATTACGTTGTTTTCTCAGCAGCGAGTGGCTGTAACAGCTCAGGCAGGGAGATGGGCTTAGCCAGGAGCTTGCTGAGGCTTGCCTGGGTGTGGAAGTTGGGCTGCTGGAAGCTGGGGCCTGGGTTTACCACACACCAGCTTTGCACTAACCGTGCCCCCCTCCCCCGCCCCGTGATGTGTTTGCATGTAAGACCATTTACTCCAAGTGCATGTTTGAAGCCGTGGAGACTGTGGATGGCCGAGGCTACCTTGTGTTTGTGGTTGAGTTAGGGGGTTGAATAAAAGCGTTCTGCAGCAAAGGATTCCATCACAAGTGCTCTGTGACCCTACTACACGCTATCCCAAAATAACTTGATCACGCGGCAGTTTTACAGCATGTGTATGGGCCAAATTGTTTCTTTTTAAAGAAGAAAATTAGGTAAAAAGACCTGTTTTTCTGATTAATGGCTTAAGTTGTATTGGTCAAACGACAGGCACTCTGAAAGGCTGGTTGCCGTGGGATTGAGTGTCTACTAACTCCAATAAACAAAAAAGAGTTTCTTTGGGTTCAGAAGTCCATGGTGTACCAGCATTAACATTAAGGCATGTGGTTTGGTCTTTTTTATTCCTCCCCTACTATTTACAGAGATCCCTCGTGGCTTATGAGATTTCATGTGAGATGGTGAGAGGCAAGTGTGCGCTGGGATGTTCCAGAGCGCTGGGCTGATGAATAGTGGTTCATGTGCTGGCAAAGGCCCGAGGAAACTCTGCACCGATGGCTGCCTTCATATCTTCATCCTCACAGAGCCCCTTCCCAGCACTGCCAGCATTTTGGGCAGCATGTGATCAAAGTCTTAAATTCGAGATCTCTGTTGAAGGAAAACCAGCAAAAGCAAGCGCTCTCCTTCATCCCTGGCAGAAGGTACGAGCCGCTTCTGCCTGAGCAGAGCCTGCGTCTAGCTGTCCGCACCAGGATTTTCAAAGCAGTAGAGGTTCATTGTCTGGTACCACACAGGCAACCGGCCTGCGTGTGTATTTCTAAGCCCTTGGAAAGGTGAACAAAGTGTGGGTGGAATGGCAGATTATTTGTTACTTGAGGTGAACAACACACACTATACTCAATGACCTCACTGGTCTAATTATAGAGCTGACAGCTGTGTTATAATTGAGATTTCCAAGTGAATGCTTCCCCCACTGCTGGAGGAAGGGTACAGAAGCGGTAAGCTGTCAAATTTGCTCCTTTTAGATTTGTTTAATGATACACAAGGATTTGTATGGAGTAAGGTGTCTGTGTTAATGGCACTAAGAGTGGCAAAGCTCACAGGCAACCTAGGGATACTAGCTGTGGGATCTGCCTTTAATGTGGAACAGCACACTTCTCTCTTCCCACTGCCCTCCTGTCCCCTTCCCATTTTTAATATTCAGGGAAGCTCCAGGGAACGGAGTTTTCTTGAAATCTCGTATGTATGTGCAAATCATTCCAGGGGCTCGCAGCATCTAAGAGATACTTGGAATCGTCAAGATGACAAATGGTAAAGGCTCCTGAGCTTTTCTGAGAAGAGCTACTCATTAACTGCAGAATGAGAGGGTATCCAGAAGGACTAGCACTTGATAAATCCATCACAGGAGTACCAAGATATTATCACTTGTGTTTGGAATATCCCAAAATAGCTCAACACCCTGGCAATTTTGCATCACTTATATACGCTTAGCTGGGTAATATGACATTCTAGAAATTAATTTGATAAACTGAGCTGTTTCAAGAGGGTCTGCCTATATTATTCATATATTTTAGCTTTGCATTCCATTAGAAATAATAATTTTCCTCGGGGCACCATTCATTCATATGTTCAAAGCACAGCCCCAGATGCAAACACCAATAAAACTCAACATTTTCTTAATTAACAACTTCAGAAAGCACCACATCAGGCAGGTAAATACTGTCTCCACTTTAGAACAAAGATCACTTAGACCCAGGTGCATTGATTTACCAAAAGCTTCCAGAAAGTCAGCAGCAAACCGGTTTGTTTTTCTAGCATGTATGGTGCAATTGCTGCTATTTCTCTTGATGGAGTGATCTTTGAGATGGTAAAAATATACAGCTTAGTCCAACAGAGCTGTAAAATGATGCTAAATGAGCAGTAACCCGAGGAAGTCTTCATAGTTTCCAGCTGTATCTTCCATGTGAGGCAGGAAAGGTGGTGGGGCAGGATGGTATTTGAGGAGGTGCACAGCGGGCTGAGTGCTGCTCAGCAGAGCACACCAGCTTGCAAGCCAGGTGGGAACCCACCAAGATAGCTCCTGCTGGGAGCGCTTTGCTGCAGGATGGGGACAATGAAATCTGCCCTTTGAGAGGAACTTGGCTTTCATAGAAATACAATTTGTATTTTCCCTTCTGCAATATTGTGCAGCGCAGAACGAAGCTGGAAGTAGAAAAAGCCATTTGAGCCCAGGAACAGGTCTTTACCTTGGCAAAGTGGTGGCGGCTGATGCCAGCGAAAGGCAGGAAGAGGAAGCACTGGGCTGAAAGCGAGTGACTGGCAGGGGGAATCAAGTGGAACTGCTTGTGTTGAATGCAGGCTGCAGAGAGACTGTGAGGCACAAACCATGGTGATTGTGAACCTGGAGAGCCATCTGGGCTGGATGGAGAAGCTCTTGTGCATTGTCACCTGCGGATTTTTAGATGCTGTGGTAACATAGTCTGTTGTGTGTAAAACTGCAACTCCAAAGTGGCTTTGAAGATGCACTATTCACTGTTTCAGACCCAGGGACAATGGCAAAAAGTCACATTTCCTGAAATAACTGGCAAGTCAGAAGTTAGAGTTTATTCCTTGACCTTTCCAAAACCCCATAAAAAAAAAATCCTTTTACAGAAGTACCCACCACCTCGTGCTTGGCTCTGGAGGCTTGGGAAGCATGTGGGACCCAGCACAGCTGCTGCTGGTGTCACTAGGAGCTGGACACGAGATGTGGGTCCTCGAGCGTGTGCTCGTACATAATTCATTGGCGTGTTTTTTAAAAAGACATCTGCTCTGTCTTGTGTCAGCCACACACTTCTGACTCCGCTGAACTGCTTATTCTTTCACTTAAGCTCTGCCCTTGTTCTGACAAAGGATTTCTAGTAGTTTATTTTTGATTACTAACAGCCTGGTAGAAAGTCGTAGATGCAGACGTATTTCCTGGTAATGCAAAATTCCACTGCAGTGGTTTTTTTTTTTTCAGCCTGTCCATCAGACAGATAAAACAGGCTCCTTTTTCCTCCACTGTCAGGTTTTTCAAAGGCTCCTTCAAAGCAGGTGCATAAATTATAACAAAACTGAAGTCAGAGGAAAACTCTTAAGTCTGCACCCTACTGAGAAGGGATTATGGGGAGTGGAAAGTATGAGTCATAACACGGCTACTTCTTTTAGCCGGAGTTAATACAGCTCCAGGCAGAGCAGGGGAGAGTCCTCTGGAGGGGCAGGCTGTTCTCGCCCCTTTTAAACACATTTCCACTCTTGCAAATCTGATCGGAGTTTCAAAAGAACAAACAAAAAAACAACCACCAAAAAGGAAACAAGTCAGTGAGATGTGCTTATCCTTTGATCTTTCTGTAAAGTCCAGTTTCTTGGCTTGATTTCCAGTACTGAGAACACGGCAGTGTTTCACTCTGTTTTGGCAGTTCAGCCACTGTGCCCAGGGATTTATCCTGGCTGCCCTTTATCTCTGCAGACACACTTGCACATGGAGCCCGAATTAAATGCCTGGGGCTAAAACTTTGCCTCCGATTCTCTCATCTTCTGTGTTACACCGGGTGCTCCTCTGCAGCCAGGAAGGTGGCTGCTGCCTGGTCTGGAGCGAGATCTGCTCTCCTGGACCCCCACTGCTCTGGACTTCTGGCTTAATGTTCCTCCCCTTGCACAACACTGTGCAAATATTGAGCTTTATAAATATTAACTGAGAGGCTAAAGGGGCTGTGAGGCTGGCAGTCAGCTTCCATAAAGCTCCCATAATCCCGACGCGCTGTGTCTGGGGTTGTATTTGTCTCTGTCAGCCAAGGGAAGTGCAGGGTAGCTCTGACACACCACGCACGGGCACGCGCACACCCCTGATCGGTGCAGCTACGAGTGTGAAATTGGAAACGCTCGCTGTGAAATTGGCCTCTCTCTGTTCTGCTCCCCTGCAATCCTGTTTTTCAGTCTTTGTCAGTCAAGGGTCTGTTTCCCCACTGGGATCTTGTGGGATCCCGGCATGCAAAGCCTTGGAATTCATAGCTCCATGTCAGTGGGAAGGGAGAACGTGACAATGTTCACTCAGCATTGCGGGAGGGGGTGTGTGGTGGTGTTTGCTTTCCTACCAGAGGCATCCTATGCAGAGGGATATAATCTTTCTGTTACGTTTACGACACACTTTGTTAGATTCATTCGTGATGATTCACTTGTCACAATAAGAAACCCCAGCCGAGAAACAAACCGCCGTGGCTCCTCCGCTGCTCTTTGCTCTGCCGCTTGCTGATGCTGGGCAGCCCAGCAGCAGTGTCTGTGATGACGGCTGCAGCATCCAGCGTAACATAAGCAAATGCTCCTGCCCAGAAGGTTGGTACTGCTGAGACGGACGAGGGGAGCGGGCTGGGAGGCTCTGCTTGCAGGGTCTGGCTGTCCACCAGCTCTGTTGCTGCCTGGGGTCCTTGCTGGGGAAGGTGGAAGAGCCTCAGCTCCCACAGTGCTTCCTCTGCCCAATTTGCTGCCTGTGTTCCTATGCCATGGCTTGTCCTTTTTGAGCTGATGTTGTCAGCCTGTTCAAACCCCTCCAGGAGAGAGCTGTGGTGCCCATGCAGGAGGAGCTCTGTTACCATCCTAGGCTGCTATAAACCATCCCCACTTCCCTCAAGCCAGCTGTGCTGCATCAGCCAGCAGATGCTGCTTACCTGGGGAACACTCTCTTTGCATGGCTCTATTATAGCTATTAATGGCAATATGTAACACGCTATCCATAATTTTAATCTAAAACTGTAGGTTACTGTGAAAGAAAAAGACTACTTTGTCACTTATTGTAATTCTGGCCTGCGAGGTGTTGGAGATGTTAATATTTAATCCCTCCTTCCTTTTCATTATTTTCCTGTTGTGCAGCTTCTCAGCTGGTGGTAGTGGTTCCAGCCCTGTTGCCTGTGGTGGATTTATGCTGACTGATGCCAGCTCAGGATCTGGCACTGTGTGTTGACCCTTAGGTAGCTGGAAAAAAATTGGGCCTTGGTATCGTTTGCAATGAGAAGGTCAAACGGTTCAAGATTACCATGAAAATAATTTTCTGCCAACATTTAGACCAGCTGTACTGAATTCACACATCGGAGCAATTGTGATGATTTCCTTTGTGCTGACTAATATGATCATGAAGACCGCGGCTGCTTCCACCTCTCCAGGGCTTTACTTACCAGCTTTGTTCAGAGGATCAGTTGCCAAATTCAAAGTTAGACTTTATGAATCATTTATTTATATACGGTAGTGCCTGGGAGGTCTAGTCCTGGGCCGGGCTTTCGCTGTGCGAGGTGCTGCACAGCACCCTGGCCCAAAGGCTTTCCTACTGCTTTTAAAAGAAAAGGGAAAGCAGGCAAAGGCAGGGGCAACCCCGCGAAGACTGGGGAACACCATTTGTCTTCCTGCCAAGTTTTTGTAGGAGATCCTGGGAATTAAAGATTTTTCTTTCCTAGATAGGCGACCGTACTACTGTGCTGCAGAGGAAATACTTCCTCTCTAGGCCGGCGCTAAAGCCAGCTATTAGTACAGGATGGGCACGGGGGTTTGTTTTTTATTGGCTTAGAGTGAAACTTTCCTAGCAAAACTTCTTTTTGAGGAAAAGATAAATGCTCCCGGCATTGGCAAATTAGTGCATTATCCTCTAGATTAATTACTGTAAAGTGAAATAAAGTGCTCATTATTTATTCAAAGCTTCACTAGAAATCCTTGGTGGATACCGGGCTCAGAAGCCTGCCTGGATGCAGATGAAGGTACAAAGCCGTTAAGGTGGTATGTACATAACCACGCTTGTCTCCACGTTACTGTGGAGCTGAAGGAAGAGGGATCCGAGCGGCTTCCCCACACAGAGAGCAGCTCAGCCACGGGACACATCCACACCCGCAGCGTGGGAAGAGCCCGTTCTCGCGGGGAACCACCGCGCTCTGCTCCCGCTGCTGACACTGTTTTTTACACATGTCATTCAGTGTCATCTCTCTAGAGTTCTCTGTGCTTGCAGGCAACTCCTTTTTTTCCCCTTAGTAGTAGTAAGAATTCCTTACTTTTTAACCAGTTAACTGGCCCAGTCACCACTGACCTGGCAGCCGTGTTACCCCAAAGCACTCCCCGGCTGCCCAGTGGTGCGGTGCTGAATGACTAAACTTTTCACTTGAAGTGTGTGAGAAAGTCAGAACTCATCACGCGTAAAGCCACTGAGTTCAGATGCCACGGCAGGGGTGAGCCTGGCCTCAGGCAGCGATTTCTGCAGCTCTCCCAGCCTTGTGCAAAAAAATCAGCTGGATAATTGACAGGTTTGGGTGTCTGCTGCCGCCTTGTTTGCTTTTGTCTTCCATGCCTGATTGTGGCTTTGAAATGCTAATTGCAAACTTTGTGTGGTCCGTCAAAGGGAGTTTGAGTTATTTTGATGTATTTTTGATGCGCTCTGGAGCTTCATAATCAAACTTTGAGGTTTACTTAGGAAGGTAGGAACCACTCTGTCAAAGACGACAGTCAGAGGCAGAGCAGGAAAGGGGCTGGGAGAATTTGCAGTGAGGGCTGAAAGCTGAAGCATCTGCACGTGGACCTTCAGGGCACACCAGGTGGTTCAGGCATCAGTGTGTGGAGGCTGGGGAGGTGTCCCATCAGTAATGCTTTGCTCGTGTTTGCGTGGGGGTACCTGGAGTTGGGGACCTGTGGTTGCACAGGGTTGGAACTGGCTTTTATTCCTTTCCCTGCTGCTCCATTAGGGCATCATCACCTCTTT
>NW_010410921.1:96751-97183 GCF_000710305.1 Buceros rhinoceros silvestris | reverse complement strand
GGTGCCGCCCCCCCCCGCCAGCTGGTCTATTTAAACCTCAGGCTGCTATGGGCAGAGCTGTCCCCATGCGCGGTGGGGAGCACAGAGCCAGCCCTGGGGCTACAGGGAGTATTTTAGGCACTGGTGTAAGACAAATGAGAAGTGCTGTTCCTTCAGTGGGCTACAGAAACTGGGTTGTATTGAAAAGAAATGTTATATAAGGGGCTAAAATTAGCAGGATGGAAAAAGAAGTCTGCTAAATACTCCTGTCTCTCTGTTGACACAAGCAGACTTCCACCAGAAGGGGAGGGCTCCTTAATTATGCTTTTCTGATGTATTCTGGAAATTAGGGATTGAGAGAGTCTGTATACTTGGGTTGCCCACCCCAGTGGGATTCTCACAGGGGATGATCCGGGCAGCCCTAGCCCATAGCCCCCCCCCCCTACACAGGGC
>NW_010410921.1:47860-96660 GCF_000710305.1 Buceros rhinoceros silvestris | reverse complement strand
CCTGCCCACTAGCCCCCCCCCCCTACACAGGGCCTGCCTTGCTGTGCCGCAGCGTGATGAGATGGGAACAGATCCTGCCCCATCCTCTGTGGGAAGGAAACTGCCCTGGTACAATCAGCATCGAACAGGCAAAGGGAGCTGGCACTGGTGGAAGCTGATTTTTTTAGAGGCAGCTGGGTGGTTAACGCCAGCCCCCACCCGCCAGGTTAATCATGGGTGAGCATCCCTGTGGGAGGAAACGATGACCCATTTCCCCCAACTAGGCACCCAACTGATTTATTTATTTTTAGGACCCTTCTGTTGAATTTGAGCTGGTCAGCACTGTACAGCTGAGGTTGGTTCTCCCTGCATTCGGCTCTGCCCACTCCGCCATCAGACTGGCTTATTTGCTATTCGTGATTTATCCCCTAAGCCGTAACCTTAGAGGCCTTCCTTGCCCTGGAAATACCAGTTGTCTTTTGCTCTTTATCCAGAGAAATGGCGCGGGGATACAGGGTGGGCCCAGGTAGGTGCTGGGGAGACCTTGCTGTTACACGGCATCCCCTGGGGCCGGGGAGTTGCAGACTCCTGCTCAGCCCCTGCCGAAGAGCCTTGGGCCCTGCCAAAGAGCAGGGCACGGCGTGGATTTGGTCGTTCCATTGAGCTGTGGACACAGTTCCAGTATCTGAGGAGGGAAGAAGGGGACTGGAGCAGCAAAAGGCCAGTGGAAAGCAAATGCTCTCCCAGAGGGATGCTCCTATCGGCACGGCAACACGGGCAGCTCCATCACCGGTGGCTTGTGCCTGCCTTCCTGGCACTGCCATGCTGCGGGAAGCAGACGCTCACCCCAGTACTGTCATCCCTGACAGAAAACATCCATTTCGCTGACACCCACACGCTCGGCATCGCAGGAAACCGGAGGCTTTATATAGAGGTGGGAACCACACTCCCCAGCCACCCCGGCGCAGAGGGGTTGCCTCGCACATGTGCTCACAGCACCTTCTGAGGGAGGAGGAGGAGAAACTCCTTGCTCTGGCTTACGGAGAGCCCAGCCAGGAGTCCAGTCCGAGTCCCTTGGAGGGTTGCTTCCCTGAGCCTGAAGGAGAGCAGGGCCTGCATCCGGGAGCTTCCCCATGCGGCAAAAGGGCTTTTTGCCTGCGGTTCCCTCCTGCTGGCAGAAGACCAGCTCATCAGCTATTCCAGCGCTGTCCTTTCCCAGGGCCCCTGGAAGCATCGCTGTTACAGCTTCAGCTGCTGAAAAAATTTCCAGTAAAGCCGTTTCCTAATTGAAAACTGTTATTTCACAGCAAAAGGAAGGATTTTTTTCTGGAAGTGGGTTGGTTTGGGGTTTTTTTCCCCTATAGACCTATTGTTTGTTTTGGGGTTTTTTTTAAAAAAAAAAATTTTGGATTGATGTGAGTCATAGTCCAGTGCCTTGCATCCCTGTTCTTCCCTCTACTCTGAGCTCCCAGGACAGAATATACTTTCTGTGATGGATCTCAAAAGGTTATGAAGGGAAAAAAACATGTAGTAAGCGAAGACGTTTCAGAAGCAGTGGTTTAGAAATTAAGAGGTATTGACGCCATACTCAGCATCAGCTGGGGTTATGTGGCACAGCCTAAGAGAACAACAATTCAAGAGCTAAAGTTAAAAGTTATTACTTGAACAGAAAATTATTCATGTTTCTTGAGGGAGTCTATGGTAGAGCCTTGCTTGGTGCATGAGAGGTCCCACAGCGTCTGCAGTGCCTTGTCAGAGAAGAGCTGGATGTGATGTCAAGGTGTCTAAGTACTCACGGTGTAAGTGTTTACCAGTAGCCATTGCCTTCGATTCCTCTTCATCTGTTGCTTGGCTGGGATACTGCTAAGAGCAAAATGGGAGATTCCTTTATGAGAACAGGCTGAGCTATTTTTAGCAGAAGCTGATAAATCAGTATCTAAAGTTTTTGTTTTGAACTTCAAATCCAGACAATGGAAAACAGGGCTCCCAGATCAAATAAACATCGTCTTTCTATTGATGGAAAAATAAACATGAGCTGCTTAAATATCTGTAGAGTATAATTTATTAATCACATGAGGATGAAAAACATAAGCTCACTGTGATCTTGAGAAAAGTATGAGTCTTGGGAGAGCACGAAAGGCTGGGAGAGGTCAAGACTGATAGAGCTGGAAAATGATGCCGTTGTCGTTTTCAGGCTAGGATGTGACAAGCACGAGTTTTTCATGTCGCTGGATAGGACAGAGCCAGGATGCAACCACACCTGTCTCCTCTGTAAGATTTCCAAATTCTCATTCATGCACCAAAACGGATGGTCGTAGCTGAGGGTCATTTTTTGTATCAGTGAGCTATGGAGGCAGTCGTGGTCTGAAACTGCCCCGAGGAGGCAGGACAGGATCCTGGCACCGGTGTGCACTGAATGGCTGTCACCAGCCATGGTCCAGGTCCCAGTCTCCTCCAGAAAAGCTCACGCAGGGATGAGCTATGCTCTCGGGACTGTGGGTAAGCCTGCAGTGTGTGTGGAGCATGTGTTAGGATGAGTAAGATGCTGTGGCTGAGTGCTGGTCTTGATCTCCAGTGCCATTGATGATATACTTCCTCTTGGTCACATACGTGACGCAAAGTTCCCTCTCGACTAGACCCTGCCACCCTGTGGCTCCAGGCTGTGAAGGATCATGAATTCAGAGGAAAATGTTTGCGCGTTCCCTTTTGCGCAATTCTACCACCCTTGAGTTTCAATTCACTTCAATTTGGATTGTCTTGGTCATTTTCTAAGCATTTTACAAAGGGAATTGTTTTGAGGTGCTTCTTAACGTAGGAACAAAATAACGCTTATGTATTTATTGAGTGTGCATGTATAGAATACCTGTATTTATAGGCATCAAATACCTGCTGACCAACTCCTACCACATGGGCTCTCTTTAGCCACTAGATGTAGCTGGTAGTTACAGACGGTTCCTACAGTGCATGCACGGAGCTGCAAGTGCTGGTTTACGTGTATAGGGATATTTGACCCGTCAAAGGTAAAAGCTGGGTCCAACACTGCAATGTTTTTTGGCAGGAGAATACGGCACTATTTTCAGTTTGCAGTCACTCAACTTTCTCCTGAAAACATATGCAGCATATGAGAGACTGCATTGCTCCTTAATTTTTAATTATCACTCCTAACCACCATCCAGCAGCTGGGAACCTGTCATGAGCTGGTTCTTTTCTGCCTTTGACTTGAGTCAGGGAGCGCTTGCAGTAACAGTCCTGCACTGGGAGGACCGATCATGTCCTTCCTGATGAAAATCAACCCAGGCCGTGCAATGGCAACTGCACACTCAAAAAGCAGAGGGAAAAGTCTGAAAGCCAAGGCCGTGTTCTTAGAGGCATGTCCCTGGGCTCGACAGGCTGTCGTGGCACAGGGAGGCACCGTGGGGAGCACACGCTGCCTGTGCGTGGAGGTGTCCGAGGGGAGTTGGGAATTCCATCTGTTCACTGCATCAGGCTGTTTGGGTTATGCAACTTTACAGGACTCTTTCTGCATCATGGAAAGGCCAAATCTTTATCTGCAAGGAAGACTTTAAGAAGGGACTAAGTCGTGGGTCTGTTGAGCACATGACTACAAGCATATAAATCAACGAAGCAAAGAGCTTAGGAAAAATGTAAGTTAACCCTTACAAACTGACTTTTCTATTTCCTGTGGTACTGTTTTCAGTCAACTTCTGTTGTACTGGAGCACATTAAAAAAAAAAAAAATCACACAATCCCTAAGAAAAAAGAAGCAAAATTGAATTCCAAGTACTGTGCTTTTCTTCAGCAAAATCTCTGCAGAGTGAGCTTTCTTTTGACTTAGAAGTAATTTAGAAACTAGTTGGGAGGTGGTTTCCAGTAGCCATAAATCTAAAGAGTTTTGACAGTTTTGCCTTTTCATTTACAACATCAGACTTTGCTTTGGTTGTGCTTACAATCAAAAGCTGAATTTCAAAGCTCCCTCCAGGCACCTTCTTGTTCCAAGTCTTCAGGCAGAAGCAAAAAGGCTCAAACTTTTTCTGCCACATGACTTCTCTAGTGCTTCTCTGTCTTGCTGTAGAGACGCCAGCTTTGTAGATGTGGAATTTCTACAGACCTTCAAAAGCCTCTTCCATCAAATGGGATTGAGGACCTGGCTTTTAGCTGTCAGCATAAATGACCTGGCAGAATAGTGCCCATCAGGGGAAGCAGGAACGGGGCTGCCTGCGAGGCCTCAGCAGGGATGGGAGGAACATTTTGCATCTTCCAAAAGAGCATCAAACAGTGAAAGGCGAGTGCAGCAGCTTGTGCAAGGAAACCTCCTGGGTAGTCATGTCTCAAATATAAACCAGCACTACCTTTTTGTTTTGCTTCTGATTGTATGGAAATAGGATGAGGTTGGTGAGGTTGTATTTTCCCTTTTATTCAGCACTCAGATGCTAGTAACCTGCTCGTGACCCAACTAACCAAGTCTACTGAGAGCATGGCTGGGACTGGAAAAGCACAGACCACACAGGGACATGGTGGCCTTCCCCAGGTTTGTGTCCCTGGCTGCCCAGAAATTCTTCCAAGGGCTGGGCTGAGTTCCTGGCTCACCCTGGCATGCCACAGCCCTGTCAGTGATGACAGTGCCCAGCCACCTTCCACTGGAAGGAACCTGGGAAATACGCTGTGGTATTTAGGAAAACCCAGCATTTAAGTCCTCACTACTCAAAAGATAGAGATTGAATGTTTTTTCCAAAACTAGAAGAGACCATGAAATTCTCTGGCTGCCTCCGAAGTTTGCTCTTGCTGAGAGGGAGGGCTGACCTTTCCATGCTGCCCAACTCTGTACTCTTTCACAGACAGCTTCTGCTTTTCCTCAGCATCTTCCCTAGCCCTCCTTTGCCCTCCCACTATCAGCCACATGAGCACACCATCCTTCTTCATCTTTTGAGCAACTTCATATGCAGAATTTTGAAGAGGAAAAAATACGTAGTTCTCAAACTGGACATCTCTGCGATCTTGAGTTAGTTTAAATAAACAATTGTCTTTTAAGGTCTTACCAACAGTGAAAACTTGTCTTTCTGTTTGCCAGCGCAATTCGTATTACTGCTGGTTTTACTTCCAGAAGTTGACGAGCAGAAAAACAAGCTCCCTCCTCCCCTTGCTCTTTCACCTCTGTATGTTCAGGCGGTTGCAGGATGGCTGAATTTCCCCTGCAGCTGCTTCCAGGGTGAGGAGGCCAGAGGCAACCTGGCTGATATTTGGAGACCCTAGTTTTAGAGAGAGGCACCAAGATCCTGAGACCTTGCAAGATCCTCCTGAGAGGAGCTGGGAATGGTCCGTCTGTGAGCACGGCAGTACAAGCTGCCCCCCGCGGATGATACCTGCTCTGGCATAGCTGGCTGCACAGCGCTAAGTGGGTCGTTTCTTTACAAAGTCTGGGATTTCCATCCAAACAGGAGCAGTATTTTCTTGAAGGCTTTGTCATGCCCTCATTTTTGAAACAGGAGAATGTAATTCAGAGGGAAGAAGTGACTCACCCCAGACTGTGCTAGTGGGAGCTGCGGGGTCAGTAGGATCTGACCCTTTGGTTTTCTGCCTCTAAAATATGCTCCTTTCCTCCCATAGACATCAGCTCGCTGCATCTGGTACAGCTAGAGCAAAGGACCTCCAGGCAGCTGCTTGATGAATTTTCATCAGTCTAGGCAAGAGGATAATAAAGGCTGGAGAAACAGGAGGGGCGTCCTGGGGGGTTTATCACAGAAACATTTAAAAGGAGCAGTTAGGGGGATTAAATCTTGGCTGATGCATGCTTGGAGCTGTAAGAAAGGAAACTTCACTCCTGTTTTTTTTCAGGGATCCGGGGCTGTTCATTCTGCATAAATAAATAGGGTTTCATCAGAGAAATGCCTAAGTCCTTTCTCAATTTTTCCTATTAATTGGGTCATCTAGTGGGACCCTGAACTTTGATCTGGATTAAGCGGGGGTAAGTCTGGCTGTCAGGAGCAGGAGCCGGTTTCAAAGGAACGAGCTGTGTGCTGGTATTGCTGCTGAATGTGACGGAGCAAGGAACCAAGCCGTGCACAGAGCCCAGGACCTTGGGCCAAAAGACGTTAAATGAAGGCTTAAAACAAGAGGTGGAGACCTTGCAAAAGGAATTAAAGTTGATCTAAGGCAGCTAGAGACTTTACAAAAAGAATTAAAATAAGATCAGAGCAAATTCTAATAAAGAGCCGTAGGCTTCAAAAAAGGAGTTAAAGGAGCGTCTGGAAGATTGCCAGCTGAGGCTGAAAGATGTCTTGCCGAGAGATGAAGTTCGTGCTGGGGCGGGGAGCACAGAGCGTCCCAGCAGGCGCCTGAGCACAGATGAACTGTGCAAGCCCTCCCCTGGGACTGGAGAGTCAAGAGACCTTTGGCCATTGGAGAACTTGCTAACCAAGAGGAGCTACAGCGTGAAGTGAAGGGGCTGAAAAAGCACCAACACAAGAGGAAGAAAATAGGCAAACAGAAATCAGTCCCTGGCTGACACTGAGCCCAGAAGAGTTCTAACTCTAGGCCAGGAATTTGTTGTCATTTTCTTTACCAACACACAGAGGCCTTGAGGAGAGGTCACACCAGCTCTATTCAAGCAGTCCTTGAGAGGAGAAAATTCCTGAGGGGACTTATTTACTCAGCTCAAGAGCAGCGAGCACATGGTTGGAAGGTGAATGTCGAGGCTGTTTCCAGCCACGAGCGACAGTGACCCAGCTCTGCTGGGGCTGCAGAGCTGGAGTCACATCCGATTTAACATGAAGGCTTAAAGGTTAGAAAGAGGGAGAAAAGCAAGCCCTCTAGCTCCTGCTGTTTCCAGGTGCCCACAGGAGCTTCCCAAATGACTTGGCACTTGATCAGCCCAGAGGGTGTTTGCTGGGTTGGGGCTGCAAGCTGAGAGGCCAAAGGGACCCAGGAGCACACGGTATCTGCAGCAGAACCGGGACCTCCCTCTCCTGACAGCGAGAGGTGCTGAGCCCTGAGCCAGCCTTCAGTGCCTCGGCGGTCGGGGAGGGAAGGTACTGCTGCCCGCTCTCTGCTTCGCTTTAATCCCGCACAGCGAAGGCTGTACGGGAAAGGACAGAAAGCGAAGGAAATGCATGGACCTGCTCTGCTGTGAGAGACTGCCGAGAGCTTTTGGGAGGAGTGCTGGCTGCAGGAGGGAGGATGCTGCAAATTGCTTTTCTCAGCCACGTTACGGGAAATGTTTCCTCGTAGCTGAGCCGGTTCCTAGGACATACGAACTTGGGCCATGCCGTGATAATTAGGTGAAATACTGGGGAGCACTGGGGCAAATCTGGGCCGTAAGCCCTGGTTATTCTGTCAAATGCTACGTGTCAAATGTACTGTCTTTGGATAAAGTTACTAGCAACTTCTTGATTTTTGCTGGTAATTAGATGCCGATCTTACAGCAGGTCTCTCTCTCTAGTGGAATTTCACGTTGTTATCCTGCAACAAGGGGCTGTCTCTGACAGCACAAGAGCTTTGCAGCACCAAAACCTGGTAGGAGCTTGGCAGTTAAAGCCTATAAATGGCATCTGCCCGGAATGACAGATGATTTAAAGTGATTAAAGTCAGATTAGCCAAGAACAAAGAGTGAATGAAGCACTAGAAGGCGACAGATGAAGAAGGCTGAGGGGCTCTGTGGCCCTATAGTTAAATGCTAGACCCCAGATTGATCATCTATCCTCAAATAAATGAAATCCGTCCCTTTCCTCTCTCTTCCAACTCTCTCAGCTTTGCCTGCAATGACCTCTGGCAGCTCTCATGTGTTGTTTGGTGAAAATAATTTCTAGCTGGCTTGTGCAATGCTTCCTCCTCTCGTCAAGGAAGCAGGCAAGTTAAATGACCTGAATACCAAGCAGAAGAAACCTAAAGCTAAGCCGTGCGGTGAATGACTTGTACGGTATTTTTGTAGCCGTTACTCCTTCCCCACCTCTGTTCCTGTTTTTGCTGTCTGGGCATGTCTTGGATGTGGCACGCTGTTTTCTGGAAGAGTCCTGCAGCTCTGGAGGCCTTGTTCCCAGGGGCTGGAACTGTTCGTTAATCTTTAAGCTGTCTGATAACTCTTGTCTCAAGAATTGCATTTAGTTGCTCATCAGTCTGTCAGCATTTCTCTTGATGGCTGTTTCAGTTAACTTCCACAGATCTTATCTGCTCCTCTTCTTCCATGCCCCTGTGAAACTTATTAAAACAACAAATAACTGGGAAATGCAGTGCGCGAGTCAGGGCGGTTGGTTTGAGAGCGTGGCTCTGACAGTAGGGACTCCATCGGGGGCTCTTCCAAGACTCAAGGGAAGCTTTGGGTGTCTGCATTCCTGGCTCTTTTTCCCACACTTTGAGGGAGCTTTTTCTTGTGCCTAGAGGAGGAGATGTGGAGCCAGGATGGCACTTCTGCTGTTCACAGCCTCCTGTCGACCTGAGACGTGACCCTGGGCCAGATTCTGAAAGGCTTTTGGTACTGGTACCAAAAGATGTGCACTTGATTTTGGCTTTACTCAGGACCTCAGGCGGGTTAATATCTGCTGATTTTTCTTAAATAACATGAATTTCAAGCTGCATCGTTAACACCTAAATTTTCAGCAAGTTTGCGTAGTGTGTGGCATTTCTGTTGCACTCACGTTTCAGGATAGCCACCAAACTGTCAGCAGCACCAAAGAAGCTTTAGACTTTGAGGGCTCCTACTTCTTCCTGCCTTGGTCTGTGCTTTCTGAGCACAATCTCACGCCTTCGTTTGCCCATCTGCCTCTTTCAGCTGAGTGACTTGTGGCTTATTGACAGTGCTTTGCGATGACCGAATGAGAGAGAGACATGGGTGGGGGTGATTTGAATCATAATCTGCCTGCAAGAGATGGAAGCATGTCTCATAGCGCCAGGAAATACCTTTGTGGCGGCAAATGTCATTGAAGGGAACTCGTTAGCCCAGGACAAGACTCAAGTATAGTGGCGTATATCTGGATTTCTTTGCATTTCGGGCTTATGACCCTTTTGTGTCCAGCCTCATTTGCAGCAAATTTGCTCCACAACAGGTTTCCAATCCGTTTATCTTAACATTGCAGGCACACAGAGCATCCCACACAGGATAGAAGGGGTAATTTCAGAGTTGTGAGTCTTAGGGAGGGAAAGCTCTTCAGCTGTGTGTTAGGCAGACGCTGTTAGAAAAGGGCATTTTCAAGGTTTCCATGGCAGCTGATTCTCACTGCTGGAGCTGCAGGCTGTGACTGGGGATACTTTAAAAGTACAAGAAGGAATATCCAGACACCCCACTCATTTGGAGCCTGCAAATCCTGCAAGGCAGTTAGTGGGCCCTGCTTTGTTGGTGGCGAGCTGCCAGCAGGCTGGTGGCTGGGAAGGGCTGGGGATGCAGGCGCCACACTGGGTGATGCGGAGCCATCGCTCCCTTTGGAGAGAGGCTGGGCTGGACCTGATGGCCAGGGGACCTCCAGTCTGCATGGAGGTGGAAGGGGGCTGTGAGCATCCCTCCCTTCCGGTGTCTCTGAATTATCCACTGCTTATTGCACGTCACGTGCTCTTTGTACAGAAGGCAAAGCCGTTTGTCAGTGCCACCAACATCCGGCACGAGGAGAGATTACAATGAAAAACGGAAGCACTGGGCACGAAACAGATTTACTGGGGTTGCTGCAGCCTTTTCATCCCCTCATTATTCATTAAACTGGGTCCTCCAGCAAATATTTTTCCACCCACAGTGAGTAAACTTGAGATTTTTCCCTCTTTGCAGTTTAATGGGCCCCTGATGGCTGGTTCAAGGGAAGCCCAGCGCCTCGACAGGCAGAGGAGACCTGCAGCTCACCATGTGCTGCCGGTTGGGAGGTAGAAAAACCCTCTCACGTCCTTTTGCAGATAATGGGTCACATTTTTATTACTGGAACGACATTTCAGGAGCTCCCACCTGTTAATACCACAGTGCCATTGGACCAAACAAAAGGAATGCTGCTTTTCCCAGCACATCCCCGTTTTCTCGCAGAGAGCTGCAGCGCTGAGCGCTCATGCAAGCCCTGCGGTGTGCGGAGCGGGCGGCTGGGGCGGGTTGTATTTACAAGCTGGTGCGAGTAGCAGCAAGGGAATGTATTTAGTAGCATTGCATAAGCATGGTATTTGCAGACGCAGGCGAGTTCTTGTGCTGATGTCAAAGAGCAAAGCTCAGCTGGAGTCAATGCAAATCTCCACCTACTAAGGATCAGCCTGTGGTGCCAAAACTCTGGAGTGTTTTGTTTTCAGGGCACCAGGAGAATATTTCAGCTTTTCTTTTTTTTTTTTTTTAATTGTAGTTGGGTTGCTGCAGTAAATATTGGCATAACACGGTGCTCTCAGTGCTAAGGACTGCTGGACAGGCTTTTTGTGAGCTGATGAAATCCTGGGCTGTTTCAAAGGGGCAGGTTATTCTCAGTATGAGGTGTGGTCACAGGCCAGTTTTTAAAGACCCTGTTCAGATATTCAGGTTGAGACCTTCCTGATGCAAGACCAAGTCTGATGCCACTGCACGATTCTGTAGGCTCTCTAATGGTGAGCACGGCTCTGCTGTGCTGAGGAGCCCTGGCAGTGGCAGAGGACCTCCTGCCAAAGCTGCCCGCTGCCAGGTTTCCCTGTCCTCCTGGCAAGGCAGAGTGCCTTCCATGTCCTAAACGCTTTCCTAAATGCTGCTCCTACATCTGCAGTTTTCCTCGCTTTTAATTGATGACCCTGTGCATGGTTTTGCTTTACAGATATGGAGAAGTAGAGGGAAATGCAGCTACCTTGACTCTCCACAGGGATCTGTTTAATTGGGAAGGAAACTGTAATGGGCTTCGAGTTTTTCTGTCCGTTTCCTCTACCATAGGAGGTGCTCATTTGGGATGGTTGGCTGGTCACAATCTGGATGCAGAGCGGTTGTCAGTGGATTTGAAATGGGGTGGGGAGAAAGTGCACAGGGCTGTCAGAGCTGCTTGAGATGACAGTCTGTAAGAGCCTAGAGCAGAGACGGAGGATCTGACCAAAATTAAGCATGGTCCTTAACCGAGCAAGGACCAGCACTGGTCCATTTTCTTATTTGGTGCTAGCTCTCCACATCACCTCCTTCCTCACCCTGGTGCCCTGATGCACCAACTGGGGCTGAGTCCACTGATGATGAGAACAGGCAGCCCAACCCGAAAGCACATCTCCTGCTTGCTCTTTTCCTGTTTTTGTGATTCCTCTGTTTGATCTGGATGTGACACGTCCTGGGTTAAGAATCAGTGCTATGTCAGACACTGTTGCTTTCTGCCTATGTGAGCAGCTGCTCTCATACCAAGCCAGTCGAGCTGACAAGAGCAGAGATGTCGCCGTGGATTTTCATACCAGACCCACAATGGGAATTTTTCAGAGCATGAGTTGGTTTGGAGTTTCTGCTGTTTTTGACGTGTAGGTCCTGGTCAAAGCAAAGTCAGCCAGACTGAGACATGCTGAGGGAAGACAGAGACAGATGTATCACAAAAAACTGTCACCCTAACACCGTTGCGAGTTATAAAACACAGTGCCAGTGCCTTGTTACCATCTTGTGCCGGTGCTGTGCTGCTGGTCTGAGAGCCCTGGGGAATGGGGTCTTCATCATGTGGCAGCATTTTCTGATGGGCATGGGGACGTATAAGGGCCCAAGGAAGACCAAGCTCATAGGTTTTGGAGCTGTTCTGGGGAGGGTATCAGCAGCCATGGAAAGGGAGAACACATCTTGCACAAGCTCAGAGCCTAACGGCACTTTTGAATGTCACTGTGAGACTCAGCCATGTCATAATGTATATGAATAATGGTTATTTCTCTAATAAGTGGGTCTCTGCCTGTGATCGTCAGCCTCTTGTCAGGCAGCAGCAGTGGAGAAGCCAAGGGGATGGGAGCATGCAGGTGCATAACAAATGTTGCACTGGGGAGAGAGGAATTCGCTCTCTAAGGGTGCTGTTCCAGCACACCTTTGAGCAGCCATGGTGAGATGTGGCAGCATGGGCAGAGCACAGGAGACAAGCAAACTGGGCAGCGGCTCCTGTTCTGCCCCAAGGGGTGATGCTCTGCTCTGGACCACCTAGTCCATGCCTTCACCTGGCTTTCTGTAAGAAATCAGCAGGTCAGAGCATGCCTTTTACAATGAATATTGCCGTTTAGGAAAAGGCTGAGCAGAAGTGCTTGCTGCCCAGCACCGTACTTTGGCTGTCCAGATACCTGTGGCAGATAGCAACCACAGTACTGCCAGCACACGGAGAACCAGGCAGGGCTGAGACCTCCTCAGCAGCCACCCTGAGACAGCCATGGGGTATTCCATTAAAAACTTCCTGAGCATGATCTACAGCGAAGTCCTGCCTAATCGCTGTTAAAAACATGTCCTCTCTCAGGGCTGCCGCCAGCTCTCTGGTTTCCTTTCCTTCCCTTTGTTCTCGAAGGGGTGGATAGTTGACAGCTTAGGAGAACCCCCTACATTTGGCGCTGTGTGCCCCGCAGCCCAGGGGTCCCGTCATCCCCTGCCTGCCCGCGCCCCAGCCTGCCGAGCACCGTGCCGCTGGCAGGAGCCAGCACTCGGTCCTCTTGACCAAATTTGAAAAAGGAATTATTTATGTCTCCTACATATTTCTGGGCTCGACTGCCAAAAATGGCAAGCAGCACTGGGGCACACTGGTAGCGCAGTGGCTGGAGGAGCGGCCCCAGCGGGGGACATGCAAACAGACACCCACCAGCCGTTCCCCCTTTGAGTCCCTGGTTATAGTGGGAGGGGGAAGGCAAGGGGAAGGGGCTGGAGCAGGCTGAGCGTCTGCTGGGGATGAGCTGCTCAGAAACTGCTGAAGGATTCAGTGCAGAGTCTCTTTTTCCCTGAAGTACTCCTTAAAAAAAAAAAATCATCTTTTTTTAGCTCTCTGTAATGGATAAAAATAACTAATATGTTATAAGAGAGACACAGGCGTGCCTGCCCAACGAATCGCTGTCCTGGTTTGTGTCCTGCGATGTTTGATTGCGGCAGCTCTGTCAGATGTCTGCTGAGGGGAGGAAGAGATGGCTTTTAAAAGGAGAGTTTCGAAACACCAAAGTGATTAGTGGTGCTGGTCCCTTGAGAAGAGAGAAGAAAAGATTCTGGAGAGAAATTGGATAGCGTTTGCTTAAAAATGGTGGTTTGCTACGTGTTTTCAAGTAAACAAGAGCCTGCAGGGCGGCAAAATGAGAGCAGGGACCATGGTCCCACTGGCTGGGAACAGCCCCGGGCTTTGGAAATGTTCAGATCTTGTCCAAGGTTTTGTTAGGGCAGGATTGTGCCGCAGGAAAAAATGGTTTTACTGTTGAAGCCATGTAAAATAGCTAAAAACTTTGGCTTTGTTCAGAAATCTGCCAGGAGAGCTACAACATTTCAGTCACGTGCAAATTAAGATGCTTTGTGGGCCATGTTAATTTTGTCTGAATTCCCCACTGGAACAGCCCAAATGAATGGATGGTCTTGTTTTGTTTAATTTCATGTTAAATACAGATATTATATTTAACTATAATTTCGTTATTATACTTAATATTCATATCATGCATATCCATCTTGTTAGAGCACAGCGCTTCAGTGAGTCAACTTTTTCTTGAATTTCATTCCATAGGAAATTTCAAGATTCAGGGCTGCTTTTTTTTCCTTCCAATGCAGAAGGATTTTATTATCTAAACCTATAATAATCAGGATTTCCTGTGGCTGGCAATGCCAGTTCCTGCCCACATGGCTCCATCGGTCCCCAGCTGCAGCCCTGCCCTGTTGCTTTGCGGGGGCTGCGTCAGCGGCCGCGGCGCTGTGCTGGTGCTGCTGACTGGGGCCAGTGGGGCGGGCAGGACCAGGTCTGGCCGGGCTCGGGGAGATGTGCTCTGCCACACACAGGCACACACCCCTTTGGGCGGTCAGAGGCGCGACGGTGGCTCAGTGGGTTCGGGTCTAATCGCACCGAGCTCCATGCCAGCCTGCTGTGTAGGGGCAGTTGTTGCCAGCTATTGGTACGTGTGTTGTTCAGCCCCTCACCTCTATACATCCATCCCCAAACTGGGGACAGACCTTTTGATAAAGTCATGCCACCAAATGCCATGAACCACAGACTCGAGGACCACATGAAAAATGCACGGGTTAACACTCCCCTGCCCCTTTTCCCTTTCTTTTCCCTTTTCCTGTGAACAAGAGTAGAAAATGCCATCCCCTGAAATACTGCTGAGTGTCAGGATGCAGTGCACAGTACAGCCCTGCGAGCAGAATTACTAATAACCTCCTAATGAGGGAAAATGACATTAGGCAGTCTTTGGATAATATAATCCAAGCGTGCAGGCTGTCAGCCTGCAGTCTAACCCCTCTGCCATGAGCAGAGAGATTCATCAGGTATATTGGCATTTATCTCATAATAAAATTTGTCAACATCCAGAGTTTCTGAGGGCTTGTGCTGCAGAGCCTCTGTGCTGAAACCTGCCGTGGAGGAGCAGGGGTGTGAGACACGGCACCGATCCTGCACCCAGGCAGGGAGCGGTCCTGACAGGAAAGCTTGCTGGCTTTGCTCTGCTTCCCTTCAGTCAGAGGTAAAAATCCCATTAATTTCCACAGCTCCCAAGCATGGACAAAAGCGACTGCCTCTTTGCTGGGTTGACAATAACAATAATAAAGAAGTAGTTATCCAAGGGGGTTAAAACACAAGTGAGGCCACAGGAGACCTTCAGCAGCAGGGGAAGGCAGGGCAAGGGGCTGGCTCCTCCATCCCTGGCCCTGGCCATCGGTGTGGTTACTGCCTGCTGTCGGTGACGGAACTGCTTTATCTGCAGAAATGCTGTTATTCCACCTTGGGGATGGGCACCGGGCACCCAGCGCTGCTTTGCCAAAGCCACCTGAGGAATCTGGCAACATACAGAAGGGGCAGGGGTGCCCTGGGCGCTGGGTCCTCCGCTGTGCTTCCTCAGGGTCAGTAAAGGAGTAAATTTTAGATGGAAAATAGTCCTCCATCAGAAAGCACAGCTTTGTTGGAATCATTTTAGTGAGACATCAGTTAAACTTACCTTTTGCATTTCTCTTTCTTCTTCACATAAGGATGAACTCTTTCTGCTGTGTTTTCAGAGATGAGTGGTGTGAAAGTATAGCGTGCTTATTCCCTTGGCTGCTTCGACAGTGACACAAACTGCTTTGGCATTGCTTGAACACAACCTTTCTGCATTTCTGTTCTGTGATAAACTTCAAAAACATAGCTTCCCTCTTTTAACTTGGATCAGAAGTTCCGTTTTTCCTAATCTGCCTTGTTGCTCTAACGGCTGCCTGCACATCCGGCTCCAGGGAGCCCATCAGCATGGCATCTGGACTTGGGAGACAGAGACCGCTCTTAGATACAGCACGCGACTGTAATTACTCTCCTCGGCTGGTGCGAACGACCAACCTCACTTGCAGTGCTTCAGGACTATCTCAAGATCAGAATGTGTGTATGAATAAACCCGTTCCCATCTGAAGGCAGCCCGGGTAGATCAGCGGGGCACGGCCGCTTTGCTAGGGCTGAGCCTTCTATGTGCCAGAGCTGAACAGTAGGTCTGGCCTCAAACCAGCCGTCCGTGTTCCCTGCGCTTTTTAGATGTGGAACAGAGATATTTTCATCTCGAGAAGCAAAGGCAACATCCTCTGAGCAGCCTCATGGCATGGCAAAAATCTGATCTGCTGTGAGCAGGGGACGGAAAAGCAACCCCCTGTCCTTTCTGGGAAAAGCAGGGCTTCTCCTAGCAGAGGGCAGCGCTGTCCCTCCTGCTGGGGACATGGCGTGACACCTTCTGTTCAGTCCAGGGCTGGGCCTGGGGCTCCCTTAGAGGCTCTTTGCTGCTGGAGGTTTGTGTGAACATCCCTGGCAGATCCCTGGGGAATATGGTTGCTCCGAGGAAAGCAAAAGATCTTTAATCCATACACACACGTATGCACACCTGTGCTCTTGCACACGTGAACACGTCTGCTCACAGGCGTTCATGCACGTGAGTGTACACATACACACTTACACAAACTTACACAGTCCTGCAATTAGCAACTCTGGTTGGTTTTGCAAGGCAATTTCTGTGTTTATTTTTAAGTCCTGTTTTGATAGTAGCGATTTATCTGATGATCAATTTTAGCTTGCAGTCTGTTACTTGCTATTGTGGATTTCTGCCACTTCCATTTATTGGGATTATGTCTCCTGTTAACATGTTATTGCAAACCATCTTTCACTGTCTAGATTCAGTCCTGTAGCTGTTACCTTTAGAACAAAATTCTGCAGATTTATCCTTCCTCTCTAGTGACTGAAAGCAGCCCCAGCTGTAAGTGACAGGGGAGTGGTAGAATTTGTTTGGAAAGGGGGTTTGTTTGTTTAATGCTGGGGAGCACATATTTAACCATTACTTGAACTGTTCAATCTGGAACCTCTCCATCTGTGGCTCCTTTTGCTCTGTTCCCGGCGATGCGTGCCGTTACGTGGCCAGCATTCAGTGGGATGTTGTTGGAGTCGTTCTTTCTCCCGTAAGCTGTTCAGAACTGTTTTGCTTTAAAAATGAGATATGAATACACCAGCACTTGCTGCCTCCTGATGAGGAGGGAGACACAGAATGGCTTTGATGAAATTCTGCTCCTGCAGCCAGGTCAGGAGCAAGTGCCATGTGCTCAGGATGGGACCTTCTGCCCTTTGCTGGGGAGTTCTGAGAACTGAGGCTGAGCGGAAAAGAACAGAGGGGCCCTGCCTGGCTCTGCAAGGAAAAGCATGGCCAGAAGTCACAGCATATCCCCAGTGGGAGCTGAGCACAACCAGCCAGAGCTGTTCACCAACCTTTTGCTGGGATACCAGCAAGACAGGACTGGCTGAGCTGGGGCACAGCTGAGGCTGTTTTGAGATCAGCTGTAGCACACAGGTACTATCAAATCAGCCTTGCAGCTAGTGGGCAAGAAATAATTCAATTTTTTGTGATCTGAAAGTCGAGGCATAACTCTGCATCAGTAAGACATTTCCTCAGTCCCTCCTTGCTGTCCGAGACCAGCTTGGTTAGATATGTCTGTGTGTGTTTTCTGCCTCTGTGGGTCCCAGATGTCCACAGGAACCAAGGGGTTTAGCATTCTAGGAGATTCCCAGACTTTGCCACGTGCTGGAGTTCTTTCAGCTTGGCTGATCCCTGCTCATTCTCCTCCAGACCAGTGAAGACCAACATGGGGAAATGCTGAGCACCATTATGCTCTTGGTGCTGCTCGTGGCCCGGTGGGAAATTGCTCCTGGATCTCTTCTCAGACAGTTGCTTGAGTGCCTTGTGCTGCTGCTGCCTGAGGAGGTTCCATCCAGCAGCTCCCAGAGACCTGAGCCCTTCCCAACGCACGGACTCAGGAGCTCAGGAAACAAGAAGCAGCTGTAAATAGGAAAGGCAGACAGAAATCCCATCAAAACCTAACTGTGACAGACAAGCTAGGAGCAGCAATGAGGCTTTATTTACATGCTAATCAAATCAGTCAGCCAGTTATCGGGATTGAAAGAGGCTATAAATACACAGGAGTAGAAAGAGGCTCCAGAGAAGAACATGTCTAATTCTGGTGTGGTTTTGCTGTTAATAGAAGGATGCACGCTCCGTACGAGAGCAGATGAAGAGCTTTTGCCCCTGCAAAGCATGAACAGCTATGCCTCAAACCTCGGTCCGGACATCTGTAAAGTGTCTCTTGTTATTTCCTTTCCCCAGCTGTTTGATAAAGCACTCTTGTGACAACCTGTGTCATCTTATGTCATATACAACAGCTTGCGTTGTGTTGCGGCGTCTTGTTGTGCGAGTTTATCGCTTGCTGTAACATGGCACGACTCTGCGCAGCAGCCCCAGCACATGGGAGCACATGGCTGTGTGGAAATGGAAATGCATTTCCCTACTCTCCCTCCTCCCCCTTTTATGTATTTCCATTAAGAAAAAAAAAATTCAAAGCTACAGTGCTTTAGTAGGAAAAGGGTTCTCTAAATTCTCATGAAAAAAACACAAATAGGATTGGGGGCACGGGAAGTAACTAGCTGCAACCATAAAACAGAGGATTTTTTTTTTTAATAGACAATGTATAAAATTTAAACTTCTTGGAGAATTTCAGTATTTGAAATGTGTATTTCCCATCAAGATATATTTGTTGGAGGAAAATGTCTCCCCTCCTCTTCTGTAGCATGTGCTCCTGTCACATTGACAGATTAAGTAGAAAGGATGTAGTGCCAGTCTCCGAAATGGGAATTTTGCCTTGACTTTAATGGGATTAAGACTGCAAGTTTGATTTTGAGGAAAGCCAGGCTAAAAGGCAGCAGTGGATACTGGTGCGTAACAGGGCAATTTAAAAATATTTAACAAGAGTTCACGTAGTTTCTGTACTAGTTTGAGTAACAGCAGAACGGCGGAACATTGCCGCTTTCTTTGAGAACATATACCGTGATTCACTGTGTAGATGTCCTTTAGGGATGGAACAGTATGTGGTCGTTTAAGATCATAAAACTTAGAAACGTTCATGGTTGTCCCTGGCAGATAACTCCAGAACCTGTTTCAGCTTGCTTCTCTCTGCATAATTTTGGCAGCAAGTAGGTGGGTACTTTACAGCTAAGGAATAATCTATGGGACTGCAGCAAAACAAACACATTGCATGGTAGCGGCTGTGCACAAACGGACTAAGCCACTTGTCCAGGGCAAGTTTTCTGATTTCCTGGTCGTGCTCACTTTAAAGTCTCCTGTGCCAAAACTGGGAGAGTACGTACATAGTGGTCTCAACTTCATTTAAAAGAAGAAAAGGCAGTCTCGGGTCCTCGTGAATGCAGAAAAAAGCAAAAAGATACTAATTCTAAAGGTTAAAAAACCAGAAGGCAGATAAAAAAGCTGAAAAAACTGTGTTCGTGCCAGTCTCAAGATCTGAACGTTTAAAGTTAGCAGTATGACCCTCCGGCTCTGATTCACTGAGATCGTGGCGTGCATGCAGCTAACACCCAGCGCACACGCTGCCCTCTCATCCGCTGACCTCCACAGTGCGTACCAGGGGTGCTGGCGAAGCTCGTCCCTAGCCAGGGGGAACCGAGGCACTGTCCGGAGGAGACCTGCCCGCCGCCCCCAGGCAAGCAGCATTGAACTTGGGAGACGGTAGCTCCCAGGCCAGGTGGCTGCCCCAGTCCCTCTCCTGCGCGCTGCATGTAAGACATCACCTGGGAATCTGGAGACTGGCACCAGTCACAGACATCAAGTCCTGCGTGGCTTCACCAGCAGCTTCCTGCCTTGTTCAGAGAATGGTTTTCATCACGTTTCCTACCAAGAGGCCAAGCCCACGTTTTTTGTGCATGATTTGTAGGACTTGCAGACTCATGAAATTGCCCTTTCTCTTATGGGTCTGTGGACTGGAGAGCTGGAAGCCAGTCAGTGAAATTTTACCAAATCAAAGTCACGGGTAAGAGGGCAACCAAATTCTTCCATGCAAACTTTAGTCAGGTACTTTTTGTGCCTGTGTTTGTGTAATTAGGTCCTCAAGCATCCATCCATCCTCTTTCTTCTGAGAGTGAGGGCTGTCTCCATCCCTGAGACACAGGCTGAGAATTCGTTTCCTTGTATCTCTGCTTCAACAGGCTCAGCTTCCTGTAGCTCTAGCAGACATCCTCTGAGCTCCTCCTCCAGCTCATTTGCAGAGGCTTTTTCTCTGCTTGCTCTAAATAAAAATAGGTCAGTTGTAACTAATTTATTATGCAATGATTTTACTATGTTTTGCTAGACATAATCATACAGTTGTAGCAAATTCTAGTTTTGGACAATTAATGGTTCCACTTCAGCTGTTACAGCTCTTCATATAAGTTGCTCTTGAACGTTTTTCAGAAATCTCAAGTATTGTTCTTCCTGCAATGAATGAGCAAGTCAGTGAAGTGTCTCTTTGTCACACTCAGTCTTTCCAGATCTTCTAAAGAATAAAATAGTAAGTGGTAGTAGAGATTTATATCCTAAAACTGTCTTCCAACTAAAACCCAACCAAACTTGCAATTTCTCTTTGGGTTCGGTGAGCTTTAGGGCTACCTTGAATCTAAAGTTTTAAGAGCTGCAGGTTTGAGATATGTATGCCCACGGTATTTCCAGATTTTCCAAGCACTTAAAGGTATGGCTGAACACCGACTTGTGTATTGGCTGTGGCCTGCATTTGGGCTCTCCATCCTCACCCTCCCTAGCTCCTCCAGCAAAGGACATTGGTCCTGCAGTGACAACCTCTGCTGTGGTGCTGGTTCGGGGATCGGACATCGCAGGATGTAAAGTATGTCCATGCATACACCACAGCCTCCATCTCTCCAGGACCCGGTGACCTGAGCCAGACTGAAGGGTGGAGGATTGCGATTACCCAGACAGCGACGAGTCTGGAAAACATTAAGTTTTTGAGCGTTTGGGGAATCTAATCTTATCCACCTTTCTGACATGTACAGAATACAAGTGGAAACAAAATGGATCGTTGTCAATTTTTTTTCTATTTCCCCCTACTAGCCTCAAGATTTAAAAACATAGTTGATGCTACTTGGAAAATCCCATAGGCTCCATTAGAAATAAGAATCTGAGTACAAGTGACCTCTCTGTTATCTGATGGTACGACACGTTAGGTGGTGTTTCTGCTGTGACCGTTTGTATGAATTGAAGCACTGTCACTCCCAGGCTCCATTCTCTGTTCTGAGTACAAGCCGTGCGCTCTGTGAATAGGATTAGAGTTTCCTTTCTGGACTGATTAATGAGCATAGGCAGATGAGAGAGACTCAAATGCAGCCCGGGGATCTAAAACGTGTCCATCTTTTCTCTCCTCATCATTTGCTTCACTTGCATGAACCACCTCCGCACCCAGAAACATATTTGCAAGGTCTATTTTCAGCCTCACAAGGCACCATGATACATATCGGCTCACATCTGTCAACTGAAAAGATGTTGATTGGTTAAAAATTGCAGACCAAACCTTACTGGAAGTAAACTGTGAGAGCTTTATAGACATTCATTTATACCATCTACAGAGCTGATACTATTTTTACCACCAAATATTAAGATGTTCTTTAATGCACAGACTATGCTAAGGTTCGTATGCAATTACAGAGACTGCACACGCAAAGGCTGTTTTGTTCTGCAAGTGCAGGAATGAAATACGCATAAATTAGGAACATTTTTCTGAAGCAGGAGTCTTCAAAATGAAAGTCTTTCATTTCTTTATTAATGAAAGATCAGGTGGCTTATTGGGGCTAGACAACCGATGTGAGACAAATCCATTTTATTGGGGTCCTTAGGGAGGAACAAAAGGTTGGGTTTGGTTGTGCAAAATTTTGCTGCATTTCAGTGCTGCTGATCAACGTTATTGCTTAGAAATACGGTGAGGATGCCCTTACGGCTGTTCACCTGTCACTCTATGGTCATTACCTACACAGAAGATGGGTTTCCACCTTGCAGCACGAGACTGTTGTGGGAAACAGCGTGGAGAGTGAGCTCCGTGTGGGGCCAAAGGATGCCCAGGGTGGGAAGGGGGAGGAGGAAGAAGAAGGGAGCAGCACTCCTGGTGTGCCAGGGGCTTTCTCAGCTGGGTAAGGACAACACACGCAACTGTCCACAGGTCTGCCGTGCTCCATGGCAGCCAGCAGCAGTGCGGAGCTGGTGTTTTGCAGAGAACACATCCCTTTTAATATGGAAAGTGAGTTTTCCATCCCCTCAGACACTATACATTCAAGCAGCAGATTGTCAGATTGTCGTAGCTCATTGTTTGACTGGAATATCTCATTTACGTTGTTCAGCAAAGGTCACTGGCAAAAGAGGTTATAGTCTGTGTTGGTCCAGCAGTAAATTTTTTATTCTACCTTAAACATTTTGTTGCTTGTGTCTCTCGCTGGAGGTCTTGGGTGCCTTCTGGATAGCTGTTTGCTCACTGGAAAGCAAAACGGCTCTTTTCATACAGAGGCAATAATGCTTCAGGGTATAAATTATAGTCAATAAAAACGTGTCTGTAAAATATGCATCATGCTCATTCAGAGTCCGTGGAGCACTGGTGTGTGCTGTAATGTTATGGACAAGATTGCCAAAATTACAGCTGGCTTTTTATCTCTTGCTCTTATCCTGTAACATACACTCTTGTAATATCATCTGATTTTAATGTAACATTTTATGGTCATTTGTTGTAGACAGTCCCACTGAGTTAAAATCTCCAGAGCACTAAAAATCAGCCTTGTTTTATTTTGTTCTGAATGTTATTTCTTACTTATTCGTAATGTAACAAATGGAGTCCTGGGGACACTATCGCCAATATATCCGCTGTCATTGAGTAGGTCGTACAAACCAGCAATGGTCCATCTGCTTGCTCATATAAGACAGGCTGGCCAGCTGTTCGGGCACGCAGGCTGCCCACCTCTGGCAGAGAGATGTATCAGACACCATTTGGGTTTAATGGGAGGGTAATGGAGCGGGAGAAATTAGGCTGCAGTGTCAAAGAGGCTTTTTCTTGATGTGCTTCATGTCTCTTGGTTTGTGTATGGTGATCAAGTCTATCCCATCCAATACTGGCAGCTGTAAAGTCAGTATTTGTGCCTCCCCTGGTGATTCCGCTGCTTTCAGCTGTCTGCAGCTCTCAATTCCCTTTAGCTCTTCTGGCTGTTGGCAGCAATGAAACAAACCCTGTTTGCCCCGGTTGCTAGATCACCTGTCTGAATGCACAGAGGCTTCCTGATGCATCTCCCTTGGTTGAATTAGTCTTTTGCCTCGCTCAAAGTTGAGTAAACAAAGCTAGTGGAGATACGGTGCAAGGAACAGGAAAAGGCGGGGAAGGAGATGTTGTCTGCCAAGGCATTAATCTAAGAGACTCCAGATCAAGGTTTGATTCAACAAACTGCGCAAAAATTTAATTGTCCTGTACATCAGTTCTCTCACGTGTAGAAGTTATACTGGCACCATTATTGCCTAACCTGAAAGATTCCTGCTCCCTCAGATGGAGATTGGACCACGTCCATAGATGATGTACAGCAAAAGGATGAGCAGGGAACTGGCCCATTCCTCTGTGTTTGCCTTTCAGTCCTCTCAGGTCAGACCGAGGTATTTAAAGAAAAACAGCCTTAGAGTATGCATGCTTTAAAAATGAAAAATTGAGCAGTAAAACTGTTCAGACACAGCAAAGTGTGCTTGGTACGTACTGAATTTTGGGAAGGGCGACTGAGCTGTGCTCAGGACGGCTCCTGAGCTAGAAGTCAACTTCAGGGAACTTTGCTGCTATGAAACATTTTAGTTCTTCCCATTTAATGTCCTGATAGGTGGGAAGAGGCTTTTGCTCCCAGTTGTATAGGATTGAAAAGCACCACCACTCCTTTCCAGTGCACCTTGGCAAGAGCCTGTGGGGCTGTGTCTGCTCAGAAGGGAAGTTGCCCACAGCAATTCCTATTTTTGTTTCCTCAAGACCACACAGGTAAACGATAGGGGAGGACTCTAAAGAAGAGACAATTCTGGAGGAACGTAAAGCGCCATTCATCTCCAAGAGATTTTGGGCTGCTAATCAGCTTCTCTCTGCCAGTCTCTGAATCATCACGACAATAATATAGTAATAAAATGTGACCATCTGCAGGGGAACATTAACCATTTATCCACTCTCTTTATTAGTTCTTCTACAAATTCATCATCATGGCAAGAAAAGTCAAAAATATTCTCAGGTCATTAATTTCACGTTGAGTTCATAAATCACCACAGTATTTTCTTTAAGGCCAGAGATTTTTGCCCAGAGTGGTCTTGTGTGCGTGCTTTCCCATTAATTTTCAAAGCTGTTAATGCCCAGGTGATAAGGCAGCGATGTGGAAAGTAGGCAGCCCCCATGTGACTTGTTCTCATGATGTTGCCACAGGCTTTCTTAAGTCCGGTTTTGAAAAGCTCTAAGGCTGCTAACTCCTATGCAAATGCTTAACAGCCCATATCTCTTACTCCACCTAGAAATTAAGTATCTAAATATTGTGTCGTTTCTTGGAGTACGTATTTGACTCTGGCTCCCTGCAGAGCAGTGCAAAGGATGGTGAGGAGGGACCAAGGAACCTTAATTCTGGGTAGAGACAGAAGCTCGTACATAACCTTTTCTTGCTATGGAAAACTAGTAATCCTCTGCAAGACTAAAACACATCAGGCAGGATCGAGCTGTCTGACCTCCAGCTGCTGCCTCGGAGGATTAACCCCTGTTCTTTAATTTGTGCTGAAGCTGCTGTGAAAAGTTGGAGCCTGGCTGAAGTCAGGAGTCATTTGCAAAGCGGATAGCTTGCTGAAACAGGGCATCCTGAATGCCCCTCAGTCGCTGTGGTTTCCATCTCCTCTCCCCGGCCTTTTTTCTTCTGCAAGAAAGGAATGAGGTCAGAAGGACCCTGGATATTTTCATTTCTGAGCCGGCCAAGAGGTCGTTGCCCTTTCCATGCGAAGAAGGTTATGAGAGTTGCTGGCACAGAGTTATTTTGTAAAGCTTTTGACTAGAAATAGAAGACTCAGGTAGACCTGTTCTGACCCTGATCTTAGCATTCACACAAAACCACTCAGGTTTCCATTTGTGGCCCAGAAGATGATCAGCCTTTTCTTTTCTTTGTAAAAATGCCTCCAACTCAGACTTTGTCTAGAAACTGTGCAAGACAAAGATGCTCTTCAGAGATCAAGAAATTTCTGTTTGCGTTTGGCTGGAGGGAGATCTGGGAACTCTGTGTGTCTTCTGAGGAAACATTTCTGGTGTCAAGCGATGGAACATGTAACTCCTCAGAATTAGCTGGTACGTTTTCCTTTGAGTGTCCTGTCATGGTGTTATTTTCAGTATCATTGCTTAAAGAACATGTAACAGCTCAGAGAAGATATTTTCAAAGCTGGGAAGGCTTTGGAGGGGAGTTTTAGGGGTTAAGTTGCAATCCTGTTGTTCTTTGTGCAACCTTGCAGCAGCTTGCTTGCAGGGGCCCTATGACATTGTGATTACATCACTTGGTGGCCATGATGTGGCTGTGGCTGGAGGGATGTGGCTCTCTCCAGTGCAGCCTGGAGATCCTGAATTTCCCAGAACAAATGGAAAGAAAAAAGGCTTTAATGCAAGACAGAATAGGAAACTTCCACTACATAATTGCCGCTCTATTTGTATTGTTTGGTTTAGGCATTTAAAGCTTGTGAAACTCCTGGGAGAGGAATGTGATCGGTGGCTTTACCATCTTGTAACATTTTGTCTGTCCCCAAAGCCACAAAAGAACTGAACTGCGAGTTAACAATGCAGTCCCACCAAGTTTCCAAGCGATTCAATGTCCCCTTCTGCTGCCACGGCAGAGAGCACAAAAGCTGTGGGACCAGCGCACTGGTGTTGCGGTGGCTGCCCAGGCGGTCTGTGCTCCTCTGCCCATGGCCAAGGTCTGAGCGCAAAAGCTTCCTCTCCTGTAGCTCCCAGGGCTCGTAACCATGTATGGTATAGATCCACTCCAACTGCATACTTCTGTGGCAGCTTGTGTATATGGTTTGTGGCATCTCATGAGCAAAACTGATTGTAGCTAATCGTGAAAGTGGCAGAGGGAAGAAGGATTTTATCTCAGGGCACCCTTTGTGTCAAGGGAGAAAAAATATGGAGCAATGGAGAAGAAAAATCTACGGCTTTCATTTATAGAAGAGCAGGTTAGAGGGTCCGTGTAGGTCCCAGTCTCACAAGCATGGAAGATGTGCAGAGTGCTCTCCTCGGTAACTGGGGGTTCCAGACACAAGAGGAAGCTCGACTCTGCCAAGACACCATTTTAAAATGGGCAGAAATGGCAAAGAGCTTCTAGTTCCGGCTCCGCTGGTGTCAGGCCCTGCCCTTTGCAGGTCCCATCCTGGAGAACCTCCTGTAGAGCAGACACAAAGCGGCGAATGGGGCCGGCTGGGAAGCAGCGGGTTTCCCAGCAGTGCCAAGGCTGCTGCACGCTTGCTGGTCCTGCCCGGGGGTGAAGATGGAGGCTTCCCATGGGGGACAGCACTTGCCTGAGGAATGCAGAAGTGGCTTCCCACAAAACTGTGCAGAGTCCGGCAGGCACCAGGCTGCTGTAATGACCCTACACAGGGAGCAGCGTGGCTGTGTGGCGACGCGTCTGGCTGTCCTGGAGGTGGCTGTGACCTCCTGGCCGCAGTGTTTTGCTCTGTCCTGGAGCTGCTGGTGGATCCTGGAGGGCAGTGTTCCCCAGGCTGCTTTTCTTCACGTCTGTGAAACAGCCAGAATTCCTGGAAAGGAAGAAGGGCTGCCGCTGCTGAACGTGAGCTCAGGGCTAGGTCACCACGGCAGGGAAGTGCTCATGGCATCGATGGGGCTGCGCGTCCTCCTGGAAAGGTCAGCCTGCTTTGCCTTTAAGAAAAAGATTTTATGACCAAGAAAGACTTTGGGATTGATAACCCCAAGTCTCCTATTTTAAGATGTGGGAACAATCAGATGTTGTAGAAATGCTGTTTGGGAACTTTCTGGCAAAATATTTATGTTAGAAGATGACTCCTGAAGCTGAAGCTGCATACAGGAAAGTGTCAGTTTTTAGGGCTGCCTTCTTTGAAATAAATTTAAACCAAGAATTTAAGAGAAGCTTTGAAGGGGGATTTTCTGATGTGTGATTCAAGACAGCTTTTATAATGAAACTAATATATTAAGCTAATATATGCTAAAAATTAATATTAAAAATGATCAGTTTTTAAAATTACAGAAACATTTTTAAATTACAGACAAAAATAATTTTTATTATCTTGTTTATATGAAGGGTTTTTTTAAATTATATTCTAATTTGGACATAAGTTTTCGATCACTCTCCAGTGCAAATTTAGTCTAGGAACTGGGAGGGGGTGGCGGGTGGGTGGGTGCAGGAGGGGGCACCTGCTTCCCACTAATGGAGTTCCCTGGTGGCTGTCATCTGCTCCAAAGAAGAAGGGTTCTGAGTCTTCTAAAGCTGTGCTTCCTCACTGTGCTGCTTGTGGTCTCTCACACGCGCCCCGTAACTCTTGCTCTGTGGGCAGTTTGGCACTGGGATGTTTTTGTTTTGTAGTGATTGCTACAGCTGGTGTTGCAGGTACAACCACCTTGTCTGCATGTCTGATGGGTGGGCCTCAGAGATGGTCAAAGATGTCAAGGCCAAAGGCAGAGCATTTTCTTCTCCTGAATACATTGCACTAAGTCAGAGGGTGTCCTTAGGGAAGTGATTCACCCCTGCTTGCAAACACTGTGTCATCCCAAATGCCAGCCCTGGAAATGCTGCTGCTGGCCTTCAAGTACCAAGACCAAGGAGACAAAGCATGACTCCCTGTCTCTAAACGGTCTCATTGAGGCATATTGGGGGATAAGAGAGGTAGGTACTTGCTGAAGACTTGGGCAGGTTTCCTCCATCCCATCCCTCACGTGAAATGCAAGTAAAATCCCATGCCAGCCCCGGGCTACAGCCTTCCAGCATGTGTTCTGCTTCACGTCCATCTGTTCCTTAGGGCTCCTAATGGGAGTAATTTCCTCAGGACCTTTGGAGGAGAAAGGGCATTCATATACCTTGATTAATAATCAACCTAAGCTCTTTGGACCTGTTTCCATGGGGACCGCAGCATGGCTCAGGCTTCTCTTCCCTGTAGTTAATGTGGATAATAAAAGCAATGAAGATACTGCAGAGCAGACTTCCAACCTGAGCCTCCGTGGGTGGGTGCACCGTGCCGGGGTTGTTTCCCTCCCCGCTGCTGTTGCTTATGTGAAGGGCGCCTGGAGCTGGAGCAGGATCCCTGGCAGCACGCTCTAAGGCTGTACTTCCAAAACTAGAGGAGAGCAGTACAGTAACAAAGGGCGGAAGGCTCATCATCTGAAGGATGCAGTGAATAGGCGGCAGTGGTGAAAGGTCACCGGGGAGTGAAATTATTCGGCTGCTGATGCTGTGCTGTGATTGCTTTCCCAGCGAATCTGAACCAAGAGGCTCCAGGCTCTGTCCTAGCACTCCAGATGCTTCTGAGCTGCATTAGCCTCAGGTGTTTCAGGGCTGAAATGATTAGCCAGCTCATAAGAAAAATCTAGGAAAACAGGAAGATATCCAGGGAGTTTTGCTTAAAACTTCTGCTAAGAAATGCCTGAAATTCTGTTTTCAGACGAAGAGCCCTGCTACGGTTGAAAAGCCATCAAATGAGCAGAAGTATTTTTTAACAGAGGTGAGGAAGAATGAGCTGCTGCTGCTGCTCACAGCTGCTGCTACAGACACTCGTGTTTCTGGTGTTAGATCTGTGTATTCCAGGTGTGGTTTTGTACGCAGAATGAAAAATGCAGTTTGTCTACCATCTACATATTAACTTCCATTAATTTATAGGAACAATATAGGGTGTCGCAACTGGTTTATGATCTTATAGTACCACCCAGCAGCATGTTCAGTGAAGTCCCCCAGTAAAAATGAAAATGGCAAGAAATAGATATAGGGCCATTCAATAGGTCTCCAAAGCCTGCAAGAAACAAAGTCCCATCTCATGTCTCCTCAGGGTGGAAGCACTCCAGGACTTTCCCTGAATTTCTCCAAAAGTTGTCTCTTCCTCCTACTCCAGCCTGTCGTCTTCTGAGCTCAGAGGCTGTTTTCATGCAGCAAGGCTGAAGCTTAGCTCATCTCACAGCTTCCAGTTTCTAATCCTGTTATCCAGGACCCTGTTGTTTTGCGAACAGTTGTCACGTGTGAAGAACAGGCGAAGCTTAGCAGATGAAAAAAAACTTTGGAAAGGAGTTTGAATTGTTGAAGTGTGTTCTGCGCTCTCCACATGTTGTTATTTCCACATCTCTTTTGCAAGGTGCATGAAATATTTAGCTGTTGTATGCAACATATATTACACTTGGAGATCCCTAGATAAGACCCAAATCTTATTCTGAAGAGGTAAATCTCATCGTCTCACCTTCTCTCTTGAGTCCGAGTTGATCATGCCAGCAGCTAACAGGATAATAAAAAGCATCCTATTTCAGACAGCCTGACTCTTCATCATCTTTTCCAAGATCAACTAATTCTTCAAGGTCTGGGTAGCATCATGCAATGTATTCATGCCCCCATCTTCACAGGAACTCCCACACAAGCAGAATAAACCAGAAAGAAAACAAAACAGGCTTGTTTTGAGTCAGGATGCTGCAAGGATTACGTGCTGTACAGCTCCCAACACAACTGGAGCACATATCTGGCTGGGGGGCCAGGGGAGTTACAGAAACAGACAACATGACGGGAATAAAATCCTTCTCACACGCCCCAAGATTACATCTCTACAACACCACTGCCTTCAGAAGAGCTATTCCCGCTTCCACCAATATGTGAGAAAAGCTGGAAGAAACAATACGTTTCCTTTGAAAAGGGTTGCTAAACAGCAAGAGCAGCTGGCTTTGGCAGTCAAGATAATAATAAGTTTGAGTGGTAGATTATTGAGAGCATTTTGGCTCTGAAACTGTGGTGAATATAATACGAACACTTAGGCTGGGCTCTGCTGAAGGACTGGCATGGCTGCTGCTTGTTAGGAAAGGAGCATACAATGTGCAACAAGTAAACAAGGAAAATCACTGTGGTGCATGGGATAAAATGTTCTCATCCTACCGCAGGGATCCAAGCAGAATAAGTGTCTTTTTCTGCTTAGGATTAGTGGTGTTATTTCGGCTAATTATTCTGGATATTTCCCTCTTCTTTATTTAGCACTCTCAAAGAAAGGAAAAGAATCTTTATCTGGGTAAAATGTTTTCGTTTTAATCTTGCCCTTTTCAGATACTCATTTTTCACTCCCACATCTCCATAGTTCGTATGTCATTAAATGAAATAACGAAGCCACCATGGCTTGTTATCTAACAATAATTTAAGGGCTGACTCTGACCTCACTTTTATACCCATTTGCTCTACCCTTTTTCTATTGGTACAGTCAGTCCCACTTGGTCTCATGGAAATGATCAGAGAATCACTTCAGACCTTATCCCAAACTGTGCAATGAATTTGCTTTCAGCTTCCTTGAATGATCTGGAGCTAAGCCCTTAGTTAGTTGCAGCACCTAACAGTTCCTTTTAGAAAGTTGTCCATTAGATCACCACGTTTTTTTGTAAACTTGACTGAAACGATCTCTTCAAATTGGGAGTATGATTTTTCCCACAAGTTTTCCATCTTTTTTTCAAAGATGGTTCTGACAAGCTTTGGGAACAACATGTATTAACTATGGTGATTCAGCTCAGATCAGCCAGTTCTACAGGACAAAGAGATTTTAAAAAAAAAGTGGTTGTCGTTATTGTCCCACTCTCTCCCCCTTGAACTTTTTCTTAGCATCAATACGCTTTTGATTTAGTTAGAAAGGACTGATTTATGGCCAAATTACCCGATCCATAAATCGGGACGGTGCCAAAGGGATCCAGGCTGTGGAAGCTGGGGTTTTTCCCTGTGTCCTGGTTGCTGGGTAACTCCTGTGCTCCAGAAGGGTATAATTCTCTTCCTGTCAAACTGCGGTTTTGCTGGTCCTCTTCCTTTCTGTGGTGTTTTAGGATTAGAAATAAGTGCTAAGAAGTCATTAGATGTTTTGTATAGATATGAAAAAACAAAGACTTGAAAAATACATCTATGATAAGCTACTCTGGACCCATGAATATATCCAAAATGCGAGTCATGGTCTCTGAGTAAGGAGAAATCATAAAAATCATCATCGAGTCAACTTCCTTGTCAGGAGAGCGGGTCTGATGGAAGATGTCACTGCACCGTGAAGGCCCCAGGCACGCCAAACCCTGACAGTCTCACAAATGCCCTCTGTGAAGTCAAGTCACAAATGTGATGCGTTTCCTTGAGCTGTTCAGCTGAGGGGAGCATGGCATCTGCAGGAGGGCCTGACCCCCCGGAGCAACTGCAGTAAGGGAAACCCGAAAGAGGGCGTGAGAAAGGATGGAACCCTCTTCAGGCCCTTTCAAGGGCTGTCTCAGAGCCCAAAATAACGCCCAGAGGAGGGGATTAGCTGCAGATGCATTTAGGTTTGTAGGCTCTTTCTGTGAGTGTGTTTTCAGTTGTATAACTTGACCTTTTGCCCCAAGATTATCCTGCAAAATGTTTGAAGTAAAAACTCAGATGAATGTCAGGGACAAAATGCTCAGTTTTCTTCAAAGCAGTAAATCTCGATAAAACTGAGTTTTTCCACTGAGGTACTTGCAAACCCGAGGATCTCACAGGCTGAGATGCATCTACTGTTACAAAAGTTAGGAGGAAACTGCTAATCTATATGATCAGGTTTGGGTGGCAGTGAAGAGGAATAAATAGCTATTGCTAAATAATAAATAAATAGCTATTTGCTACTGGCAAAAATTTGGCAGCAAGAAAGCAATCTGAACAAACATGATAAAACTAAGCACACAGGAGGTACTAAGCTGCAGGTGGTTCATTTGAGTCAGAATGCTGAATAGATCTGTGTCATAAATCTTGGGTACTCTTGGGTCAGATCTCCTTCCCACAGGCTATCAAATGGCGTTACCTGGTGTCTGATGATGTATTTTTGTCTCTTGCTCGACGTTGTCAGTGAATTCAGATGAATGATGCTTCTCTGTAGAGAAGAGTCTGTCTGTCTCCTTCTACTCCTTGAACTTTGCTCCTGGTGCATCCAGTTTAACATGGGGATGTTGGGTGGGTTATCTTTTGAGAAGGCTGATGGCACGTAGGACAGGCCAATGAGGTGCAAAAGTTTCACTTGTACTTAAGAAACTCAACACAGGTGGTTTGTGCTGTACCTCTCCAGCAGCCAAGCCATTCCGTGCACTAACTGCTTTTGTGGGAAACCACAGTCCTACCTTTCAAAACTTTGTTTTCATAAAGGTCTTCTATTTTATTTTAAGGTATTGTTTTGTCATGTTTTCATAGCTTCAGGTTATCATCTATTGCAAGCTACTGTTAGCTCCAGAGATCATATTGCTTCACGTGTATTGTCAAACAAACAGTGTTGTAATACTGATGCGTCATTACCGTGTCAAGGCAGTACTCTGAAAAATCATTTTTTAAGTGAGCAGAGAGACAGGTACTTATTTAACCTTATCATGGCTCCTTCTGAGATGTCCAAGGTTTCATTAGACCTCTTTGAAACTGTTGGAAGAAGAGGAAAACTGGGAAGCCTCTTCCCTGCCTCTTCTCCAGATCTGCCCTGTGAAGTCCATGACACATGAGCACGGGTCAGACCTATTTCCACGTTCACATCAGGAAATTCATTTTCGTATGGGACTTTTCAAAGTTTTTTTCTGTCCAGGTGTAAAGCCCCGCCTCAGCACTCCAGCTATCTGGAGTGAGGCACCCACCATCCTGGGCCTCTCTGCACCAGACCTAACCACCTTCTTTGAGAAAGCACCTCAATCTTCCCTTCTCACACCACCACACCATCACTGCTTCACTGCATCACTGTTCCCGCTGCTAGAGCTGATGTCCTACGCTTCTGACCCTTGCTCTCTGCTCCGGTCGAGGCCCTGTGGTTTTAGCCTGTTAATTGCTGTAAGGTCAGTGACAATGAGAGCTCTGACAAACCTGGAAGCTGCTGGCCAAGTCTGCAAAGGCTGCACACTCAGCTGCGTGGCGCTTCTGGGTCTATCTGCTTCTACGTATGGAACAAGATACATCTTTAATGCTGTGTGCTGTCCACAAGAGGGGGGAGACAGGGAGCTCCTGTCATCTGCAAGGAGGAGAGCGGTGGCCTCCATCACTTGACCTTGCCATGCAGCAAGCAGCTGGCAGGAACAGAAAATGGACCTTGGACGCTGCTGTTTCACCCCGGGATGCAGAGGTTGCCACAGGATGGTGCTGAGGTGTGCTCCATCACTACTGTTGTTCTCTAACACTCAGCTGGACCCTGGGAGGTTCCAAGCAGGCGCCTTAGGCTGTGCGAAGGATCATGAATAAATGAATTTTCCTCTCCTCTCCTGCGGGTGCCTTGGCTGGAAGGGACACAGCAAATTACTTTTGGCTGGGCTGTTTCTGTGGCAGCCAGATAGAGAAAGAGCCCCAGAGCAAGAGGGAGATTGTCTCAGGTTGCAAAGGCAGCGACACAGCGTAATTGAGTCGCAGATGATGTCTCTGTTTTGATATTTAAATAATCGGCTGGCTCAGGCACTGCTCTGTAAACAGGTGGTAAACACATGTCCCCCGAAGTCAAAACACAAAAAATCAGAGTTTAAGATTTCTCCTCCCTAGAATATTAAAGCGCAGATGATGTCTCTGTTTTGATATTTAAATAATCGGCTGGCTCAGGCACTGCTCTGTAAACAGGTGGTAAACACATGTCCCCCGAAGTCAAAACACAAAAATCAGAGTTTAAGATTTCTCCTCCCTAGAATATTAAAGGGCAGGCCTAGAAATAGCAAGAATTTTGGAATAAAATCACATGATTATTGACTTCTACAATGAATTCCTCTTTTTATTCCACCTGTACCGGGAAAGCCATGTGCTGAAAGGCTTTTAGTATTTTCCACTTTGGACCACATTATCTTATTTTCTAATTCTATAAGGTACTTCTTGGGTACTGAATGAATCAGGTAGAATATGCAGTTCTTGCTTCCTTTGTTAAGTCTCATAAGATCTCCTGTAGGACTTTACAAAGGATAATGTTCTTTCTTAAACCAGAGTATAAGATGATATAGATGGAATATAAGTTGCTGCATGAATTTCTTCATAAACCTTTTACTAATGCCTGCAGGTTTTTAATGCCTGTAGCACTGAAACTGATTTCTACCCGCTTTGACAAAGGAGCTGGTTTACAGAAAATGGGAAAGTGCTGAGGCTCGCACTCCTCATGAGTGGCTGTTCGCATCAACAGGAAGAACGTAGACGTGCCCAGAGACATCCTGCTCCTCAGTGGAGTTTGGAATCCTAACAGCGGAGCTGTGCCGTCTCCAGCCTCCCCCTGCGCTGCCTTCCCGCAGCGGTAGTTCAGGTCCGTGGGATTCCCCACCCGCCCTCCTCCTCTGCAGGGTGAGAGCATGAAGGAAGGCTTTGGGAGCTGAAGCACCTCTGGAATGACAGGCAGCCCTACACCACCTCCAGGCTCAGTCCTGGCTGGGAAACCTGAGCCACTCTGCACTGGTGTGGTGGTATGCCAATGAACCAGGGCAGAGCCTGCCCCCAGGGAAGAAGCAGGAGGCAGGAGCTAGTGCGAGAGGGACCGGGAGGCCCTGGCTGGGATGGCATGGGGCCTCCCCAAATCCTCCTCAAATTAGAAATGTTTCACAGAAGCATGTCAGTTCCGACCAAGTGTTTCATGGGAAACGTCAAATCATTTTGACTTACTTGTGTATTTTCAATAACATCAAAGATGTTTCATTTTGCTAAGGTAAAAAAGTTTCCCTTAGATTTGATCATTTCAATTTGTGTCATTTTGGCTTCTGAGTTAGGTGAAAACACGAGCTTTAGAACGTGACTGTATAAGGTGCACATGCTGTCTAGTCTTCCACAGTGGGTTATGACTTTGCAGTTTTCGCACAAAACATCCTAATTCCTCAAACTGAAATGGTTTAGCATTATCAAAGCCCATTAGCTCGCGTTCTCCTTTCTGTTCCTCCAAAGAAAACAAAGAAGACGGCTCTTCAGACTGCCGCAAGTTTCCACACAACAGATTTTTCTGATAAGCTTTGCCAAAGCAAAGACAAATACAGCATCATGCCTGTTGAGTTTGGAGAATTGAAATCTCTCTGTTGTGCATAAAACCAGGGAGTATCAGAGTGGAAGATGTGCAGGCTCTCTGCATTGCTCTCTGTCCCTCTTCCCCCATCAGAAGCGCCTTGGCAGGAGCACTGGTAGGACTTATCAGCATATACTTGGCTTGATTTTTTCCCCCATTTACTGTGCAGAGAAAAACTGAATGATCTCGGTAATATATTTTCAGTGCTGGCATTGGCTGGCTCTTGGTTCGAGTTGTGAACCAACCAACCATAACTAATGTGCTATTATTTCCACTTCACATGCTCCACAGCTCCCTGCTAATCACTTTCTCCAGCTGCTTCCTTCTCCGTGCAGCTCTGTTGCCGTTGTGCAGGTTCCCAGTTCCCAGCTGGGTTGCCTGGGGACAGCCTGGCTCGTGGGATGACGGGCCACTCCTGCCATCAGTGCTCCGTCTGACTTTATATCTGCAGTGGAAGGAGAGGATAACCAACCCAGCACTGCTCCAAAGCAGTTCATATAATGCATTAAAAGGCTGCGTGTACAGCAACCGGGTATCAGTCTAGGCGATTAGAGAAAGGAACAAGCCAGAAAGCACCGTGGTTTGGGAGGAAAAGGGAGTCTTCGATTCCACGTCTGTTCTGCAGCAGCTGGGAGTAGCACAGCTCCTGCCACGCCAGGCTGACTTTGCTCGCACAGCTTTCTCCACCACTCGGCCGCCGTCCTCACAGATGTACTTGCACATAGCTGGGGGGCGGAGTGAGGTTTTCTCCTTCCTGCAGGTACCATGGTGGAAAATGGCAGCTGCTCTTGGGGAATCCTGCTGCTTCGTCCTAGTAGGAGCTTTCAAAGGAAAATCACCATGAGTAACAAAGCCAGCAGCCAATTTTGGTCTTACATTACCATGGTGGGACTCTGAATGCTCTGAGATTCCCTCAGTTAGTGCCTCTCCGTGACAGACGGGACATCTCCAGGGCTTCACCTACAAAAATGGGGATTTGTGAAGATTCTTGGCACATGCAAACTTGAAGCTGGACTAGGGGAGATCTTTCAAGCCTGAGTGTAAATGATGCTGAGAGGCTGTTGATCTTCATCTCTCAAATATACAGAGCATTGTCAACAAAGACAGAGTAAATGTGCTTTTTCATACAATTAATAATTAAACATCCCCCCAGTTGCAGTTGTGATGTAAACATGATGTGTGTTTACCAGTCGCTTTCAGCTCACTGCGAGCCGTGATTCTCAGGTTAATTCTCCTGTGTGCCAACCTTATCTTCTCCCTGAAGTGAATTATTAATAAATTCTTGTCTATCTTGGGGAAGCCATTCCAGATCTGCATTTTTTTTAGAGTGAACATATTCTTTCATTCTCCCCTCAAGGCCTTTCAGTCTTATCTAAACAAAACATCCCTGTTGTCATACCAACCATGTAAATTTGTGTTTGCATATCTTTCTGGTTTTCTACTTTGTTTGTAACTCAACTCGTATCACTTCAGAACATATATTCCCACAAAACAGGACAATGTTATCCTGCCACTTATCAACGTGATTCAGTTCATAAGTTGGTTTTCAAGGAAATGGATAATTCTCCAACTGCCAGACCTCAAGCACGAGAGGAGTTTAGAAAAATTGTGAGAGTTTTGACTTTTGGTGACTGTGAGCACCAGGGAGAAGATCCCTGGGTTGTATTCGTCTAGAGCATCCTCAGGCTCTGGTGAGCCATTCCCAACTGGCCTGTAGGAGAAATGGGTTGCAAAGAGTGATTGCAAAAACCATCTTAAAAACCACACAAGCATGTGCTGCTGCATACACAGTCCAGGAAACAAAGAAAATCAGAAGAAAGAAAGAAAAAAAAAAGCGAGTATTTGGGATTTAGCTATGACTGTCTTTTGCAGCCATCAGTGCAGACCACCAAGGCAGCACATTGAAGGAATATTGTTGAGCTTTTCTGTTAAATTTACGTTACACCTACTGGAAGGCCGGGGCATCCTTGGAGCCTGACCAGGCAGCTGAGAATTGAGAACATGAGGACTCTGCTCTCAGCCAAGACAGAAATAGAGATTTCAGGGTATCTAGAAGGAAGCAGGTAATCAGGAGTAATGGATTCTTTATTAATAGGGCATTGATAAAGTTGTTTACCCTCTGGAAGACACGGTGTCATCAGTAGAACTGGGGCAATGGTCAGTTCATCTCTGCCATAGATGCTACTTGGTGTTGTAAGATGCAAGTGAGGAAAGGTAAGGCCTGGGCATAGGGTACTAACAGGATGGCAGCTTCCAGAGGAAAACTCACCTCTTGGAAATAGTGTTATCAGAATGGCATATTCAATTTGCTTCTCTAAATAGGCTGAAATTCAGTCTCCACTGTTTAGGGCTATGTATTCAGAAAAAGTATTTTTAACCTTCCCTCTGTGGCTCGCCTGCTTTCCTGCTGCAGATGCACCAATGGCATGAATAGGAGAACACATCCCTGAAAATAGCATCACAGGTCCCAATCCTGCACTGCAATGTGCTTTGCTGGGTCTCCTTAAAATCAGCCAGATCGGATTTTATGGGTGATATCAGCTGTACTGGTCAACCTTGTGACAGACTGAGGCCTCAGAAAATACACATTTGCTTTTTTCTCTAAAAGACGTCTCTGTTCATTCTACCAGATGTGATAGAGATTCATTGATCTTATCGCTGCTGTGCACACGTGTGTTATCAGCAGTGAGATGCTACCTCTGCAGGAGAGGACTGCCGCTTTGTGGGGAGGACAGTGAAGGTTTATTGCTTTGTACGAGTTTATGTGTCTAGTCCTGCTTAATCCACCAATGTTTATTTTTGCTTCAGAGAAGTCTGAAATGGTTCTTGGCAAATGCGAGCAAGAAAACCATGTCTTTTGGGCACGGCTGGCATTGCACTTTTGCAGGGTGATAACTACAGACAGTGCTTCGCAGAGCCTGATAATTAGAATGATTTCAGTGTATCTAGTGGGCATTAGCAAAACCAAGCCCAGCTGGGAGACAAAGTCCAGCTCAGGCTGCAATGGGCTTACATGGAGGCAACATGGACAAAAAACAGGTATAAATGAAATAGAGATGAGTGAGACACTTCCCTGTAAGACAAACTTCTTGAGTTACCTGCCAAAGGGAGTGACCAAGTTTTTATCAATAAAACATGGGCAACAGCAGAGAAATGCTGGTACACAAGTGTTACTGGGAGGGGAAACAGATGAGGACTGGCAGGCTGCAGCAGCTGGGAGGAAGATGAGCACACAGCCCTGCCTGGGGCGAGGCAGTCAGTGCATGGGAGGGAGCCCCTCTGCAGCCTGTCTAGAGGCTGCAGGTTCCTTGGCCAACGCTCAGTACAGGAGGGTCCAGTCATGTCAGTTCAGTCCTGTATTGCTGTCCTTGGACAGCGTATGGATGGGTCCAACATGAGGTCTGTGTTAAGGTAGAGGCTGAGACAGACAGTCACAGCATGGCTTTCTAGGTTGTGTCCTCTTCATTCAGTATGAAAGCCCAAATCTCTCCCTAGACACACGCACAGACTGTGAGCCTTGGTCACTCTGCTCCATCACCATCTGTCTTTGGTGGACAGATCTACCCGAATGGACAATTCGGCGCAGAATGGCCTTGTCTGAAGGCAGGATGTTGAGAGTTGGCACATCTGGGCTCTGAGCCTATCATTGCCACATGATATTTGTGATGGAGAGGGAGTGTTAGTGACTGCTCATTCAAAGACTTTAATAACTTTGAGTACCAGTACTCATTCAGCCCTCCTGACCTAACAGGCTTTATCACCTGCGCTAGCTTGGCACCAGGACTTGTACATTACTTGCATCCTGGTAGCTGCCAAAGCACCTTGCAAAACAATAAACAACTCAACTATTGACTTACAATTAAGTTTGATACAGCAGAAAATTAGATTTTGCTCACATTTGTTCCCTGAGGCTGTACTGTTTGGTCCTGGCCAAGACTGAGGTAACGCTACTGTCAACGTGGATGGGCTCAAGAGCTCTGCGGCTGTGCCGAGACACAATTCTTTTGGCTGGAAGTTAGTAGGAGGATTAATATGATAATGGATACATCCTTAAATTTACTTCTCTGAGCTGGGTTTGGTGTTTTTTTGGGGCATATCCCAGGATTCTGGAAATTCTCCACGTGGCAGAAGGGCTGATTCTCCTGAGCAGCGCTTGTAAACAGCTGTCCTGTGTCTGCTGGGAGGGAGAGGAGGTGACCTCCGGGACAGGAGCTGGGCATGGCAGCCAGGCTGACCTAGCGGCATGTGGGATGGTGAAATTTTGAAGAGGTAAAATGTGGAGACATGGATAAATACTGGGTTCTAATTTTTTAGAAGGCTGAAAATCTTAGGTTGGCAGAAGCCAAACTGTTTCTCTTTCTACCTCTCCCGTACCCATTTTTCTCCCTCTCTTCTCTCTGCCTTTTTTCATCCTTTCATCCTTTTTTTCCTCCTGATTTTTATGGGTAAATATAAGAGATATGCTCAGTGAAATTAGAAAACATATCAAGAACTGCATGTGCATAATAGATGTTAGCATAAAGGTGCTATTGCTGCGACAGTGTTGGAGAGATGAAAACAAGAGTGCCATTTCAGCATCTTCCATAGCATGAGTCAGAGAGATTGATAGTTATCCTCTATCAATTAGAATTTTTATTAGCACTGCCGGTGGCTGCTGGCGTGCTGTGAATGGATGCCATTTTTGTGGTGTGTTTAGGCTTTCATAATGCTTTAGAGATAATAAAGATGGGCTGGAGCTGCTCACCACAGTACTGAGGGGAAAATCATGTTTTGTGCTGCCTCGGGCTGGGTTTTCAGGCTCCAAATACCAGGCATAAAACCCGTTGGGTATCTGCGTGGAGCAAAGCTCAGCAGAGCTCACGTGTCCCCGGGGCTCCGGAGCACCGGGAATGGGCTGAGGCTCAGAAACTGGGCTGTGGAATGGTCTGGCTCTGCTGCTCTCACCATTCCTGATCAGAATTCAAGGAGAGGTACTTCCAATGTGGTCTGCCATCAAAGCAGCGAATTCATTCCCTAAAGGAACTTGCCTTTCTATACTTTTTCTTTCCTTGAGGCAGACACAGACCCCAGACTGACCTGAGGAGTGTTAAACAAGCTGTAGCGCTCTTTTTCAGGATACTATTTTTAAGCAACTTCATGAAAATCCTGCTATCATACAGAACAATCGCGTTTTTCCTGTTTCTGTAGAATTCGTATTACTGAACCAGGGAGAGTCTAACACCTGGCTAGAGCCAAAGAGCAAACTGGATTATGGTTTTCCTTTGAGACTTTCCCCGATGCTTTATGACCTTCAAAATTCAACTCCTGAGTGATGCAAGAGGCTGCTTAGTACAACTTCATATTCAGACAGGAAATTTCTGTGTCTTGCCCTGACACTTCCAGGAGGGAGGGGCAGCAGTTTTCCACTAACCACCCTCCCAGAGCTCACACCAGCCCGGGGAACATGACAGGGTGTTCTTCACGCCTGCCAGAAAATGCATCCTGGGGCTCAAGTCCCCATGGTGATGCAGGTCTTCCTGCTCTTTTCCCAAATACCACAGGCTCTGGAGCACCTGCTGGAAACAGGGCTAAGCACATCACAAGCATTTCAACTACGTTAAAATTACTGACAGGAAAAAATGCGGCACGTATGTTGGGATCCGCATTGCCTTCATCAGTGCCCCCCGGGTGGGCTTAGGATCTGTTTGCCTGCTTGGCTGCCTGTAGCCTTATGACGATCTGCCCCGTGGTGCCTACGCCTCTTCGGAGAGTAGGAGGCAGACTGCTAAATCAGGCGCTCACTTCTGAGCATCACACCCAGCTTATGTGCCTGTGCCTCTCCCCGTGTACCTCTGTGTCTGGTGGCTGCTGCAGGCCCCCAGGTGCAGCCTGTGGCCACTCAGACATGTGTGCGATGAGGAGTATCCTGTGGAGGAAGGGCTCATCAGGGGTCTGCGCCCGCCCGGTGGGGATGGATGCTGCACAGAGATGATGAATTACCTTCCTGGGTAGTGACACCTGCTGAAGGTCTCACAATATGCCAATCAAACAAGCCTAAGATGAGCGTACAGACAAGCCACTTGTAATCCAAAACAGGCCTGATTTTTTCTTTAAAAACTCAAAATATGCAGGTTTATTTTCTGCAACTCTTCCAGGCCGGTTACCCCAACTGTTGGCAAACTGTGAGGATGGGGTTTCCATGGATATGCTCAGCACTGATTCACATGAAATCCATCATTGCATTATCCCCAGAGTGGTGAAAGCCTTTCACAGCTGATAATTTTTAAGAGAATGATTCATCGTTAAATATATCATGGCAGCTCTGCATTGTTTGCTCTTCCTTGGAAGCATAATCTGGAAATAGGCAACTCATGGGATGTTCCTGGAGTTGAGAGCGAGATCGTGAGCTAGGTGCCTGCCACAGAACGCAGAGGCACTGGAATTTTGTTCAGCCTGTGCTGAGAGCAGGAGCGGGTCCTTGTGGCATGGCTACCTGCTCACTCCGGGCAAGGTTTTGAGGAAGAAACACCTCCTCTCTGTGTGCTGCGTCCCACTGAAACCCACGGGAGTTGCCTAGGTGCTGGCTGGGATGGATGGGGGGGGTCACAGTCCAGCCACGTGGCTGCAAGAGCCCTGGGCTATAACAACTGTTACAGCTTTTCATTCACCTTTCGAGAGACTATTCAGTGCAGTTACAGGAAAAGCAAAATCCGCGTTAGAGCCAAGTGCTTGAGAGGGGGCCGTGTCTCTGCCCTGGGTGCTGTGCTGCATTCGGTTCCCCTTACCTCTTGGCACCGGCCAGGAAACCAGAGCACCAGCCAGAAGCAGAGCTGGGATGAGTCCGTGGCTGTGCACACCACAGGGAGCTTCCCCCACCCCTCCCGGCTCCGTATTCCCCATCCTCATCACGCTGCAGGCTCCACTGCCACATTTGGCCTCTCCTGCACCTGCAGGAAGCGGAAGGGATCTCATCTCCTGCCACACTCCCCAATTATCCATGAATACAATCAGCTAGACATGGTTTTGAGGCACCAGCTGTGCTTCGGGGGCCAAGTGGCTCCCTGCTCTTGGCTTCAAAGGGAGGGAGATTTAGAAGAGGAAAACTTTTTCCTCCAGGAAAAGCAAGACTGAGCCTAGAGGTCAGCAAAAGGCCCCTTTTATCACAGAGTAGCAAGGAGGGAAGCCCAGACCTGGGACACACAGACCTGGCAAGGAGTGATCTGGGACAGAGGAAGAAGTGCTGAGCCCTTGGCTGTGTATTATCTGCAAGGAGGGATAATGACAGCGCTCTCAGAGGGATAGACGTGTCTCCTTGGTCCCCTCGGGAACTGCCATGGCAAATCAGACACAGGCCAAGGTCCTGCTGCCCTCCATGCCAGCCAGCACGGGCACAGGGGAGAGCACGGAGATGGATTAGTGAGCAGTGGGTGGGACAGGTGAGTGCAACAGAGGTGAAGGAAGAGGGAGGATGAGGGGAAGGTGGACACATCCATCTGGGTTTTATGGGGAGAGCTGGAGCAGTGAGCGCGGGGCTGGAGAGCAGGAGTGGGGTTGGAAGTCCAGAGATTGCCCAGGTGCAGGTGGGATCTGCAGCCATGATTTAGCATTTTTCCTGGTAACTTCTGTGTATCTGAGAGCAGAGGAAGAGCTCCAGTGTCTCCTTGCTGGGTGGTGGGTATCTCTGAGGCAGCAGCTCAGAAGCACATCTGATATCCACTGGCTGCACGTTAGAGGTGAGGAGGGAAGTCAGCATCACCTGCGTTTTAGCTGTGATCACAGGAAACTGCTGGGTCCCCAGACAGACACCCTGCTCAGCTGAGGTGAAACAATGGCTCTGCAAATACATGCGAGTGCCCTGGCAGCCGGGCCTGCAGCCCTGCGCAGAGGCATGCACACGCGCAGAAAATGAGAAACGACATTTTCCTGAGATACTTACGTGATTTGCAACCCTTTTTCAGGCTCCTTAGCCCACTGTTTAGAAACTACTTAGGTGCTTAGGAGTGTTGGAGGAGTCATAGTTGGATTTCCGGGTACAGGGGTGTGGAACACAGCTCCAAACAGGGTTACGTATCCTCTGGAGTCACCTGAGATCTGCGAGGAGGCAGCCCCAGAGCTGGAGAAACAGGCATTACAATACCTGCTCTGGTTTTGAAATGGTGCATTGAGAGAATTTGCCCAGAACACAGTAACTTTCTTTTTCTGTAGGAAATGAGCCCTCATCAAACAGCTGCCTGCACTTAGAAAGTAACCCAAAACCAACTGAAACGAACAAAAACTGGGCTGTGTGTTCTTGACTCCAGGCCAAAATAATTCTCAGTTATTCCCAAGACAAAACTGTTTCCTCTGTCCCTAAAAGCCAAAGACGTACATTTCATGCATAATTAAAGTGAGATTTTAGTATACATCAGAGCCTAGGGTTGTGCGAGGCACAAATGGGGCTTTCCAAACAAGGCTTTTGATTACCAGTCAGTCATTTTAAGTGCAGGAAATAATGGCACTTCTGAGTTCTCCAAGCCTTCAGAGGAATTTCTGCCATGACTAATGGTTCCCAGTATCTTAGGGCTCCAGTCAGTATAGCAGCTTCCCCTGATGAACAGAAACACCGGGGGAGTCTGTAATCACTGTTAGACTCTGAGCCCAGGGCTTGAAGACCCGCATCGTGCTCTGCCATTGCCCTACGCCAACCGCTGTCACCTAGGCTGCAGCAAACCAACAGGCATCAGGAGTATTTTTGTAGCTCTAATACCCAGTGAGTTTTCAATCCTTTAATCCCCATTTCTATGCTTCTTTGAGAGCAGCCACTAATGGGTGAGGGACAAGGATAACAGTTCCCATTTGTACCCCACTAACACTGCTGCTAAACGTCTCTCTCTTCCTTGGATTGGACGTGGCATGGCTTTTCCTGGGAGACTTCGAGAGAGCTGGCTCTGCTTTAGCTGAGGTCCGTAGCGACTATCAGTATTGCAGTGGTGGTAGGCAAAAAACTGACTCCCTTGTGCTGGGCACAAACCTCATCCCATTGTCTTCTCCTGACACCCCTGGGAGGATGCAGGGGTGTGTTTGGTCTAGTGTGGCTGGTGCCCTATGGGGGACCTGTAAACGTCCCATATCCCCGCTCCCATCGACACTGAGTTTGTAAGGAGAACACTCTGTCAATAGAGGTGTCTTCCAGGACTCCGGTACTTCATGGGCTCTCCTGCAGAGTAGAGTACACCGTAGTGTTCTCTGGCTTTGCTTTCTTTAGAGAATGGAGGAGCACCTTCTTTTCATCAAAAAAAGACAGAGTTTTCACCTTCCCCACAAAACCTTAGAGGCGCAAGAACTCAAATACAAGAGGACAAGCAATAGTGAGAACTGAAGGGTCCTGGCAAGGAGAGAAGGAAGGTGTCAGATGAGTGCTACTGCATCATGTCCTTGCCTTTGGGGTTTGGGTTCATTTGAACCCCTGACCCCCCTTGCCCAAGGCAGTGTTTGTCATTATTAGCCAAGTAAATTATCCAGCCTTTCCCACAGGGTTAAGCAGGAGCCTGGGATGGCAGCATGCATGTGGGGTGCTCCTCATGCATGAAGGGTGAGCGCCCTGCTCCACAAGGTTGGCCCCCTTCCCCAGCAGCCCACCGCCTGCCACCAGCTCTTCACTGTATCACAGGTAACCCTCTCTTCTATCCAGGCTCATCCCAATCCTTATTAAGGTTTTGCTTCAGATAAGAGCATTGAGAAAACATGATCTCCTTTCCCCTTTCTTGCTCCCTCTCAATGACACCGTCCCCTTCCTGGAGAGAATGGCCTGCCTGTAAATCCATATCCACTGGCTGCACTGGGCTTTTTCTCCCCAAACCCAGGGGCAGTGCTGACCCCATGCTACATCTCCTTCCTCTCTGCCTAACCCTCTCTGCCTTCCAGCTGTGGCAGAGACTGCTTGTCCCGCTCCAGACCTCCAACACCTTCAGCATCCTGGAGTGCTGCAAAGCTTGGAGGACTCCTCATGGAGCCAGATACAGGGGAGCTTTCACTGAGGTGATGTGGAGGGTGGAGCCTGGTCCTTGTTTCTCAGTCCATGGATGCCCAATGATCAATAGAAACAGGTCAGAAGAATTCAAAGCAAATGGTGGTGTTTTAAGAGACAGATATGCAGAAGGGAGATGTACAGTGAGGGTGGGCTATGTCCCCTTCACATCCCTTGATCTCTGCTGATTAAGAACTGAAGCCATGTGATTTTAGGTGGATCTCTACTTGACATATATCCATAGTATTAATGCTCCCACCTCTCTCTAATTCCCTTCTCAACTCAGTTTGCAAAGAGCCCCAGGGTGTGTTAGGCTTAATCAGCCCTATATTAATAATAGATATGGAAGGAGATGTTGGCATACGTGATGCTTAGAATAAAAGTCATCCTGTCATCCTTGGGGCAGGGGAGAGGTGGAAGGAGAAAAAAAAAAAAGGTTTTCTTTCTCTTGCGTGGAGCCATCTAGCATCCTGGATTTCGCCATTTAGCATCCTGGATTTCAAAGGCTTTTCAGAAACTTCTATAAGCCAGTAATAAAAAAAGTAGGTCAGAATTAAGCTTTTGGTTTCAAAAGGAATCTACTTGGAATGATACAAGATGTGTGTAATTATACCCAGGATTGACTGAGCTGCAGAGCTGTTCATCGGGAAAGAGACGGAAGGTGTTATGCACTTTGCAAAGGCTGTATCCGTGCTTGCACCCAGCACCCTCTGTCAGGGGCCAGGGCACGTTCCTTCACCCCTTCTCCAGCAGCACTTCCAGATCCTGCTAGCAGGAGCCGCGGGGGTGAGCAGGAGTTCAGACTGTCTGAGCCACTCGGCTGTCGTTGTCTGGCAACATCTACACGGTGCAGAAACTGCAGGCTAATGGGAAACAGTTAGAGCAAACCGAGCAAAAGGCTTTGTGTGAAATGGGTTGCAAATAAATGAGTCGGAGACATCCCCTTCACCTCTGAGAAAAACTCCATGCCATTTTCTTGGAGACAAAAATTCCTGTAGGCCATCAGCACTTCACCTACTCCATGTTCCAGAGGCAGAATCTGCTGGCGGACCCAGCTAAGGAGAGCTTTTCTCCATAGGAACCTCAGCAGAAACCAGTATCTTAATGGGCTGCAGGACCTGCAGTTCTCTCTGAAGACCACAGTAAAGCTTTAGTCATTTGCAGCTCATGTCTCAAGGGGTGTTTTGTCTCCTGTTTGTCAGGAAAACGATCTTTGGAAGGGCAGCACTGTGTCAGGTTGTGCTTCTGTGCATCGAGGGAGAGCTGTCCCACTCCTAAAAACCAGCAGAACAAATCTCAAAATCCCACCAGCTTGTCCCAAAGCATCTTCCCCGGCTGGCACTTTCTCTACCTGGCAAGCTCAACTAGCGCAGGGGACAGAGGGATTTCCAGAGCTATTCCCAGTGGCTCCACAGGGCTGCATGAGTCCTTCCCAGGGTCAGGTCAGCACCTTTGTCCAAGACAGCAGGTTAGCACTGGCAGGAGGGGCAGTTTCTTACAGTACTAGTGCTGAAGTGGCCGCCTCTGACATCACCTCATCTCTTAACATGTTTCTGCATTTCTTTCTCCTTTCAGTGTAGCGCTGCATGTCTGGTAGCTCCTTCGCTGACTGCTCAGAGCATGTCAAGTGAGCAGCACAAACACAGAGCCCTGAAATGCTCCATCATGCTCCACTCTGTAAAGGAGGAATTTCCAGGCAGGAGAGATTTTGAGTTCGTGAAGAGTGGAAACACCGTGTGTTGGTGGGGCATGGCTCTGGTCTCCACAGCCCAGCCTGAGACAGCAGAGGGAAGGGGTCTTTGGGAGGCATCTCTCCGGGGTCCAGACAGATGCCTCACAAGCTCCTCATAACCAAAATCCATTGGGACTCAAGTGCTCAGTGCTTCTGGTGCAGCTTCATGCACCCAGCAAATGAGAAGTTTAGAGGTGCAGCTTTGCCCGCAGGTATCTGTTTACACGTGATCTAGGGTGAATTTTTTAATTGGTTACGTATTAAAGAGGTAACACCTTGCTTTAAATTAGGCTGTTCGTTGAATACCTGGGTTTCTCTTTACACCTGCACTTGGCTGGATGTGTGTGTGCGGGTTTCAGGGGTCAGAATGAGTGTCTAGTGAGGAGCACAGTACTTACATTCCTTATCACTGCTGTGGTTCTTCTACCTCAGTTAAGGGACCTAAGGGAATCCCTCAATTAGGACAATTGCTGATGAAGTTGTAATACAATACCACAGGTTCCTCTTTTGGAACCATAACTTGACATGAGCCAGTGTTCACAAAATCAGACCACGGGTCAGTTAGCTCTGATTGAGCCCTGAGCTGTATTTTCTATTGAGTTCCTTAATGCTGGACTGGGTTTTCCCTTGGCGAATGCACTAAGTGGCATTTTGACCTCTTTGCTAATGCATCTTCCTGCAGACTAGAACCGCTCCTCGATGGTAGAAGCATAGCTCCGAAGCACTCTCAAACCTGCATAACACCACACTTGAGAAGAGGAGGTGAAAAGCGGTAGTTAGTGGCTGCACCTGCTTTGGGTGGAGGAATTGCACAGCTCTGGAAAACAGGGAGGAGGAGAGTGCTCCCTCCCTGGACCTGCTTCTGCTCCTGTCAACAGCTAACGCCAGCCTCTGCCCAGCCCTGTGGGGTTCGTGTTAAAAGCAGGGCTTGCACTGTTTTTCTGAAGTCTCGTGGTTCCCTGTCTGGGATTAGTTTAGGCTGATATAGCTGGTCTCAAGTCTGTGCTGAGACGGAGTCCGCAGAGACACGGCTGGGTACCCAGCGCCGCTCTGTGCGGGGCTGCCGTCTGTCACACCCGGCTCAGCAGCTGCCCAGGACCCCCTGAAGTGGGATGACTGGACACGAAGGTGGTTTAGTCATACTGACTGCTGCCCACCGGGAAATCAGCAGTTCCCTATGGACACCTAACCTCTCAGAGCTGCCTAGGTAGTTCCCACTAAAGCCCTTTATCTCCAGAAGCTTGTCTTTTGTTCAAATTCTTACCTTCCGTGGCGTTCTGGCTCTGCAGTCACAGTGTGCTGACTGTGTTCTAGCCTGGATCGACTCTGGCCAGCTCTGCTGGGAAAGAGGGGCTTGCATTAGAGACCAGACCGCACTGGGGTCTGTTCCCTGCACGAGCACTGAGTTACCTAGACGGTGAGATGTTTTACCTGCCTGTTCTGGGCTGGGGATATCAGCAGAGTTGCGTGTTGTGGAATAAAACATACTGCGTTTGAGGAAGTTGAGACGGTGTGATTTCGATTCAGTTTTGGAACTACTTTTCTTTCCAAGGTGCATCTTCTTTTCTGTCATGCAGGTAAAAGTGTTTTTTAAGGTCACGATTGGAAAAGAAATTTTTAGTGTTCTCAAAATGGTTTTATTTATCTGAAACATACTTTCAGAAATTGTTGTTGTTACGTAGCAAGTGTCAAAATGTCCTTATTTCCTATGGGAAGCAAAAACCTCTGCCTCTAGACAAGCTTTAGTCCTAGTGTGGAGTTACCTGGTTCATGGCAAAGACCTGAAGATGCATACTGGAAACCTTCACCTCACTTCATTGCACACCAGAAAATAATATATAATAACACAGAGCTACTGTATGGAGTGACCCTTAGTCATATTGTCTAAGCTGCTTATCACAACAGAAATAAGATGAATATAGTAATCTTCTTACACTTACTGAGAAACCTAAGCAAGGCCAGTACTGTGGTGGGGTCACTTATCTCTGGCTATAAAAAGGTTACTTACTATATAAGGAGATATTAACGTTGGAAGAAGCATGCTGGAGATTTCACCTCGAAGTCAGTGTAATTATTTCTGTCTTACATAGGTGAAAGTAGAAGGTTTCCCCAGTTGTTCATGAGTGAGTATCCACCCTCCAGAAAAGAAACACGAGTAGGGTGTCCCCATGGGATGCATAAGCCCGAGTGCCTTCTGCAACCAGGGTGATATTGTTCACTCTGTCCTCTCTAAGCAAGTCTTAATCATTCACTGTAGTATTAAAAGATTGTGCTGTCCGACAAAGAGGTGTGCAAGGATGTATCTCGGTGTTGTTGGAGTAATAAGTGCAGATTCTCAGTAAAATTAAACATGAAAATACAAGCTGAGAATCACAGATTAACATTTCATCTAGATCCCCCTTCCTTTCAAAAAGTGTCCGAAAAGACTGTCAGAGGCCTCGGTATGCTCCCGTTCCCCTACAAGTGCCTTACAGAGCTTCCTGCCGCACATCTCCCCCGGCTCCTCCGGCACCGAGC
>NW_010410921.1:47220-47782 GCF_000710305.1 Buceros rhinoceros silvestris | reverse complement strand
TCCCCCCGGGCCCTCCCGGCCCCGAGCCTGTAGGCTGAGCCGGGAGCCTGGGCAAGGGTGAGGGGAAGGTGGAAGGCGCATCCATGTCACTGCTCTTGAAGCACGTGGTGACACCAGTTGTGAATCCAGATGTTTTTTAGCGAAGGGGTAACTTTCTTTCAGTGTCTGGATTTTTAAGAGGTAGTTGAAAAAATAAGAAAAGCCGAGGAAGAGTTAATGGCTTAAAAGAAAGATTTACACCTTGTGTTGGAAACTTTAGAAGTGAAGCATTTTTCTGTGAGGAGAAAAAATATTTTAGAAAAAAAGCCTCTGTTTTTTCCCTGGGGAAAATATATTCTAGTTACAGTAGTAATTCCCAAAGTGGGACCTGCAGAGGGTCTGTAGAACATTTTTTTGGCTTTGTTCTTTCGAGGGCAGAAGCAGTCAGTGGGGGAAATTTTCCCTTACAGAACTCTGCATGGAAAAATTGTAGTCATGAGTTCACATAAGAGGGGTCACTTTCAGGGCTCAGCTTACGTAGAGGCTCCCCTCCCACAAAGGCTTTTTTGAGACAGAGCAGTGC
>NW_010410921.1:32142-47096 GCF_000710305.1 Buceros rhinoceros silvestris | reverse complement strand
GAATGGGCTGTCTGAGATCTGGAGCAGGAAGGACCTATTGGCCTCTCCTCCTTCTGGCACCAGCAGAGATTTGCATTGGCACCAGCGATAGTGCAGTGCAAACCGGTTTTTAAAAATAAATTTGGAAGCAGTCACTGGCCCAGTTCACCAGTGCTGGACGTGATGGTCATAGAAACAGGCACGGGAAGAAGAGAGCGGGGGAACAGGAAAGGCGTGTCACAGACATCCCGTTAATACAGAAATCGTTTTCCGGAAGCACAAACCTGAGACTGAGCAATACATTTTGGGGATAAACCTAAAGCCATTAATCTAAGTTGTACTGAATACTGGCATCTCCTACTCAATAAATGCTTTGGAGAAAAAGCCCCTGAAACAATGCTTGAAAGATGAGGGGGAGCCTCTGGTGTGCTTTTGTCCTTGCTGGCTTGTTTGCATATGAAGTGTGAGAGCAATGTCTCCCAGGTTGTGGCTGATACCAGGCCTATTGCTGCCAGCATGGAATAGCGGATCAGGTCTCCTGGAGTGGTCAGCTGGGCCAGTAAACTTACTAGGTGTGTCCGGAGACAGGGGCTGTGTAAGGGAGGCAAGGGAAACCCGACCACAGAGGTGTTTCCATGTTTGGCTGCTGAATTGTCACCTGAGCAGGCAGAGGACCTCCACTCGCTGGAAATGCCTGATCCAGAATTGTTGCTCATTAGACTGTAAAAACACAGGATGACCAAGGCAAAGCAAGCATCCAGACCTCAGGATTCGGCAAGGCTGTGCACAAGGCAGAGCAGTATTTCTGAGCTCTCCTGGTCTGGCTAGGTTTTTGGAGGGTTAGGGTTTGATAAAGCCCATACATGTAGACACAAAACCTAGTCACAGCATCTGCTTTGCAATTCCTTTATCTCTTAATGATTAGTATCCTGCAAAAGGCCAGTTCTCCCACCACAAAGTGTCGGTGATCCCCTATCTTCTCCCAGCACTCCCTTTCCCTCCTTCCACAGGATCTTGAAAAGCAAGAGGCAGCTAACTGCAAACAAAAGGGAGAAATTTAGAGGCCTCATTTGGTTTTGATTGCTCTAAGAGATGATGATGAATTGGACCACTGGGATGACGTTGTGTAGCCCGTCTCTGTTGGCATGGGTGAAACGTGCTCCCCCCGTGTCCGTGCTTACAGTTTGGCTCTCGCTGCAGTGGGTGAGTCACTGTTCACTGTTCGTTCATGAAAGTCAAAAATGGCACCTGGGAAACGCGCCCAAAAATCTTGCAAATCCTTTAGGAATATTAGCTCCTCAACTACTGACCAGTTTTATGGCAGATATGGGGGCAGGACGGACGGACGACACGCTGCAGTGAGCTGCAGTCAGAGCTGTGATGGGTGACAGGGTGCTGCATCTGCTCTGTCACTGGTGTGTGCATCCTGCATGATCTACAGCGGAGCCTACGCCTCAGAGATTGGTTTCTTTCCAAAGGCATAGTGATGAAATACCTGTTGTGCTCAGAAATCTCTTTGAAAAAGAAGCACATCTATCCATCCAGCCCTCTGCCCTTTGGCAGATGGCTTGAGCTCTTCTTCACCTGGTTAACCCGGGAGATTCGTTTTGTGAGCAGGGTATCGGTTCTCATTTACCTAAAAGCTCCGATACTCTTAATGCTTGCAGATACTGCTGCTGTCATGGCAACAAGGTTATTTATGCATAATAGATACCTACTTTTCTTTCTTTTTTTTTTCAATGTTGCTAAGTGGAGGTAGGGTCAGAGGGGCCATGAAATGGAGTGGGAAACTCCCAGCCTCCTACACAAGTTAACAAGCCCTCCAGACTTCTTTCCTCTTCTCTGGCACTTGGCTGACCTGGTTCAAGTCCCTGTCACCACCCTCGGTCCAGCCCTTCATCTGGCAGGAACAAGTGACAGCAGAAGGCATGTGGAGATACAACCAGAATATGCCAACATCCCTTTCAACACAGGCTGAGGTGCGCTGATCTCAGAGGCAGAGCAGACCCCGTCATGGAGCAAAGTGTCATTTGTCAAGCTGCCGTCATTCACCCGGCCCTTTGCTTGATTTGTAATGTATGCTTTATCGATACCGCCGGTCAATTATTTAATAGTCAGGCCAAAGAAACGGGCTGATGAACAAGGTGCTAGGGCTACACTTTCAATTTAGTTAAGTTCTCCTTTAAATTCTTTCTGGGTTTCATCTGCTCATTTTCCATGGCAACCAGAGGACCAGAGGTCAGAGAGGGAGAGAGAGAGAGTAATTTCATTTAAATTAGAGGAAGCTCTGTTAGCCACCGGAGCACTGCACATATGAAGGGTTTTCTGTGAAAAGGGCCCCTTGCTTGAGGAGAAGCATGTGTCCTGGCAAACCTCCCTCTGCAGAGCTTTCTTGTTTTCCTTTGCTGAGGACCTTCCTCTCAGGACCTAAATCAATTCTGTTTACGTAGAATATTGAGTCCAAAAAGTGGAAAAACTCTCCACTGAAAGAGGAGAGTAAATGGCTGCCCAGAATTCATTGTCAGATAATGATCTGATCTCCTGACAAATAAAAAACTTCTCTTCACAGCTCACGCTGCCTCACTTGGCCTCACAGATGCTTGCAGCTGCCTACCTCCAATAAGGCCTTTGCTTTGCTGGGGTTCGAACACCCCAGATGTTGTGATGCTGAGTAACGCTGGGCAGGCACAGTGGCAGTTGCACCATCACCCCCCCATGAGCCTCCCTGAGCCCAGCATGCACATGTTTGCTGGGAATTCTGATGCTGGACATGTCTCTGTGTGACCTCGGAGAGCCCGCCGGGTGCTGGGTGCCTTTGCTGGTGCAGCGCTGGGTGCTGTTTGCAGCCCAGCCTCAGCACCAGGGCCTTGGCACACGGCTGAGCACTGCAACGTTTGGCTGCCGCTGCTCCCAGGGGCTGCACAGCCCCTGTCCCTGCCCAGGGCTGGGGGTCACACAGCTCCACACGCTCGATTCGTTGCCATTGAAAACCCGTGCTCAGGTGGTGGAGTAGGGAAGCACACGGAGTTTCTCTGTCCTGGGCATCCCAGCAAGAGGGGGCAAAAGGAGGGGATAGGTAGAGAGCAGCACGCTGAGCTCCAGTGAATCCTCCGTCCTCGTCAGCATCGGGGGCTGTTCTCCCAGCGCCGCCGAGCAGGAGGAGTTCAAGCAGCTGCCTACACCTGCAGCTGCTGAGCAGGTGGGAGCGAGGAGCACTGTCCCGGGGAAAAGGAGGGCACATGAAGGAATAACAATACTTTCCTCTTACGTAACTCTTGCCTAAAATAGTTCAAAGTGGGCTTATAGATAAATAATTGAAGGTAATATAGAATTAGCTGTCATTTTGTATGTCAGAAAGTAAAATGCTCTGTTGCTTCTGTGCCAGTTAAGTATCAAAATCATCCTATTTGTGGGCTGAAATGAGGCCCCGTGGCTTCAGAAGCTGACCAAGAGAGCACTAAGTGTGCTCACATACATTGCAGCTACTTAACATTTAGGACAAAAAATATTTACTGAGAAAAATGCAAAAGTAATTCCAAATAATGAGTAACTGAGAAATTTCTAATTCACTCACAGGCAGTTTGCAAGGGTGGGGAAGGAGGAAAGGGGAAGCAGCATTTGTCACATAAATTATTTGTGAATTAATCACTCTGATGCTCTCTGAAGTTGATGGGTACTTGCATAAATAAGACTATTCGTGGAGAAGACCAAGTCTTTAATGGTACTCTGAGAGGGGTAAATTCATTAGCTGAAAGCACTGATTATGAATGAAAGGGATAGGGAGGGGAGAAAATCAAGTCATAATTTGTCACTTAAATTGTATCAAGTAGCAAGCAACTGATTTTAAACAAGTCCAAACAAAGGAGAAATGATTCCGTCTGATTAAGTCAGTCTCTCCTGCCCTTTTAAAGATTTATGAACTAATGTCAATAAATTATGGCTTGTGGGACTCAACCTATAAAAACTGCATAGAAATGCAATATAATACAACATCGGACAAGTGGGTTAGACACAGTGGAACAGAAATGAAATGCATATTTATTAAGGAGGTATATAATGAGTCTTGTGTCACCCAAATATTGACCAGCTGTCTCTAGCCTAAACTCTCCTCTACACTCAAGTTGTTCCCGATCCTCTCTCTGGCTGCTCTTTTACTGCTGAATTCAAACCCCATTTGATCACAGATAAGCTTAATTACAGTGCTGGAGGCTTCCAGTAAAACTAAGTGATCTGGATTAATTATGGTGCTGGTGAATTATCGTAGCATACACCTCAAGACCCACTTGGAGCTTCCCCTCTGTCCGAACGCAGCGTGTGATCTGGATTTGCTAGAACACAAGTTTCAGCCACTGTCAAAACGGCGTTGCAGGGACAGGGCAGGTCTGAGGTTCAGGAGTCTCTTTCTCCCAGGCAATGTGTTGAAATGACTGTACAGATGGAAAGAGTATTTGCATTTGAAACGGTAAGTTCAGGCATGCCGGTTCTGGTGCCAGGTAGTGTTATTGTTCTATCATAATTATCCTCATGGCTAGGAAGAAAGCATCAGCAACGAACTCAGTGCTCTGTGACAGACGCTTTCATCCCAGTTGTATCACAGTGAGCTCCCAGCTGGGGCAGAAATAAGACGTGGTGATAGGCTAAGGGAAGGGCAGACCCTAGTTAAACTGGAGAGTAAAGTACTGGACCTCTTGTGGGTTTGATCCAGAACTAGCAGAGCTAATAGTGCCTCACAGTCAGACTGACTTTTAACCGGGATTTCCCAGCATTTTGCCTTGAACGTTCTCGTGTGTATCTGGGTGCTGGGAGTGGCTAAGCTCAATTCAGCGAAGCACTGGAACAGATGCTTCAGCTTGGGTCCACACAAGTCCCACTGAAATCTGTGAGACTTAAACACATGCTTGAGCTATTCGTCAGAGGGTGATGGGATTCCTCACCACACAGCATGTGCAGCGGGGTTTCCTTCAGCTGGTAACCTCACCGCTGGAACGAATCATTAACACTGGGGAAGGTTTAGGAGCAGGCAGCAGCGTTGCAGTGCTAGCAAACCAGGGAGCAACCTTCTGCGGAGAGCTGACTGCTGGGTCAGTCGAGCTTGCGATTGTGTCTGTTAGGAGCTGTGCTGGGATTTGCCAGCTCGTTTTTCCTCTGCCCGTCAGACACCGCTGGAGGGGACTGGCAGGCTGGCTTGGCACCTGCCTGCCGGATGCAGAAGGTTCTGCTTCACAGAACTTCTCCAACCACCCAGACCTGCCCTGCTCTATTTTTGGTACCAATAAATCTCCTGTAGACATCCCTTTTGTCACAGCCTGTTCCCCAGCCCCTAACTCTTCTCTATTCCAAATGTAATTGCTCTTCAGCCTTTTTTCCCCCCACTTTTTCCTGCTGTCTGGAACCATAGCTCATCATCCTACACTTCTCATTATCTTAATTAAACCAGGGAAAATCAAGGGCCTGTTTTATAACCTGACATTACCCTGTACAATTTTTTTTAGCTCTAAAGATGTGAATTAGCGCTGAGGTATCTCTTCAGAGGTATCGGTTCCCTCAACTTTCAGTACCGTGGTTGTCTGAGGAACGCTGAGCAACAAACTGAGCTAAGTACTCTGGTGTGCCACATCACACCAGGGAAAACCAGTCTTCTCCATGGCAGCCCAGTTCCTTCCCACTATCTCTAGTGCTCCTCTACGGCTGCTTTGAGTAACTGTATTGCAAACTGCTAGATCTACGCCCCTCCCTCTCCCTCACTGCTCACTATACTGGCTGACAGTTGTTTTCTTGCTTTTAACTGCGTTTCTACATCCCAAGCGTTTCTACCCGCCAAGGCAACTGCAGCATTCAGCAGTTAGATGAGAAAGCTGAGAACTGTCTCCAGCAAGTGGTGGTAGGTGGAGCAGGCTGCTGGGATGGTTCATGGTGGCCTTTACTACAGCTCTGCAAGTGCGGTGTTTGCAGGTGGCGTTTTCTCACACTAGTCCTTTTCAGAATCTTGGTTCTGGGAGGATCAGAATGAAAAAAGTGAAGGGTTTTTTATGTTATTTAGGGGCCATGACACTCCTGTTTTTCAATACCACTAGGAGTAAGAGCATCTACATCCCTTCACTCAGGTGTCTCGTCTTGTCATGGTGGAGATCCTTGGATAATGCTTCCAATTTCAGAATGGCAAAACGAAATGAAGAGGATGTAGAGGTGCGTGCGGCCAGGAGAGGGTGCTGGGAGCTAGGTACCACCCCCACCATCCCCAGGGGTGGGCACCCTATAGTCACACGGTGTAAATATAGGCCAGGCATTACATCTCAGTTCTGTATGTGTAAATGTTGATGAGAATAGTGCTATTCAGTCCTTTCAGGAGAATTATCTGCTGTTTAATTAAGCAATGTTTGTACAGCATCTAGAAAGGCTCTGTTGTAAACATATGGTGTGCAGCTCGGAGCGCATCAGTGGGGAAGCTGCCGTTTACTTTGTACAGCAGTAACTGATCCTGCGCTGTGTTTTGCCTGTGCATGAGCTATGGAAGAAGGGAGGTAGCACCGTTAGCATATCTGGTTTTCAGAAAAACCTTTGGATTTATTCAGCCCCAGGAAAGTGGCTCCTGCCATTACAACCCCTGGGTCATTTGTCTGCATAATGAACAGTGACATTTTGTGGTATTAAGATGGTCAAGGGGACTACCTGGGCATTGAGATAAGGGAGACTCCAGAATACACTACTCAGAGAATTTGCAGCTGTGCTCTTCTCATGTTGGTGGATTTTATGCTCCAGTTTCCTGTCTCATTTGGAGCTACCTGGCTGACCTGCCAGCACAGCTCTGGCTCTGGGCAATGCGGGGTCTGTAGACTGAAAGCAGGGTCTACCCAGAAGAGTCTCTGGGAATTGTGCCTGAGTGCTTGGAGAAACATTAACGTGGTATTAGACATGAGTCACCAAACACCTTTCCCTAATGAGCTTCGAAAGTGGAGCACCATCTGGCCTCACCTTCAGCACCTCGGTTACACGAACCTCCTGCAGCCGCATGTGGAGGTGCGCGGCGGGGGGACGCCTTGTGTAACAGGCTCAAACCTCCCGCGAGTGGGGACTGCTCCGTCCTCGCGTCTGCTGCTGTGGCGAGAGCAGGAGCACCAGCACCTGCTGGGAGCGCTCTGCTGGCTGGGTGGCAGGAGGGGAGTGCTTACAGACAAGCTGCACTTAAAATGTCTGTACCTGTGTCGTAGCAAAGCTGGTGGGGAGCAGGAGGGGAACAAGTGCCGAATAAGGAGATTTTCTGGCAATGAAATTTCGTGCCGCCTTTAAAATTTCATGTGAAGGACCTGTTAGTTCCAGGAGCAAACAACTGACTGCTCTGACTTTACAGGGAAACAAGAGATTCGATGGTATTAGACATCATTTCTTTTCAAAACACTGCCAAAAATTTTCCATTTTTATTCTGGAGTGAAAATACGTTTCTAAAACATGCTTTCCCTCCTGCTGTCTGGCCACTGCAAGACATGTGGCAATATTAGCAAAGCTGATGGCTGCTAAATGTCCTTTCCAACAGTAATGAGCTGCGTTTAATAATGAATTAAACATCATTAACTGGGGAAGTTTTTGGTGAATGCTTCTTTAAATATCATTGTGCAGCAATTATCACTGGAGTGAATAGCTCAGCTCTGACCAGCTGCACCATTTGTCACTGTTTGGAGGAGCAGTAAAGTCGCTCTGGTCCAGGAGGGCTAATAACATTAAGTGACACTGAATAAAGTTTAACAAGTGTTTCTGCTCATCACGCAGACCGGAATAACGCAGATGCTCAGTCCTGCTCCATCTTCTTTCTGTATCTGCATGGCCCAGCTAGCCTGGCTGTGTCTCTGCAATCAATGAAAGCCCCTCTCAGTACGATCTAATGCATAGGCATGTGAAATTTCTTTATTAAAAATTGATACACGCAATTAAACAATGAGAAAAGATGATAATGGGAGTAATGAAGCTATTTGTTATTTCCAGTCTTCATTATACGGTGTCATTCCGTAGTAATGAGACCTTCCAGACTTACTTCGCGCATCTAGTTACAGGGTCACATTCATGAAAACACGCTTGGTACGTTTCAAAAACTTCTTCCCCTTAAAATAATGGATTCGGGGGGAAAAAAAAAAATCAAAGCAACTATTTACCAGTATTTCCTTGGTTTTTCCTTACTGCCAAAGTTGAGCAATACGTTTTTTAGCAAATCATGTAGTTGCCAAACTAGTCCTTTCCAGGAGGAGAGGAGGGATTGCACAGCTTGCAGCCATGGGGAACAGGCCACTCTGCAGCAATGAGAAGTGTGATTGACGGGTGGCTAAACATTTTCTTTGGGCTGTTATGAAAGGAAGTGGTTTGTTGTAGTATTTTCTAAATGAAATTGTTCGCCTCTCTTTGTTGAAATAGTGCTAAGTTAACTTTTCTGGGTAAAAAACATTAAAAAGAGTCTTAATTTTGATAACCCAGAACAAACCAAATTTTTTTCTTTTGAGCAGAAAAAAAACTTTTTAGGTCAGGTCAAGATTCTTTTTTCCAGTTTTTCAGCTGAGTCTCTCAGCTGAATGATCCATTATTCGGCAGCACTGCTCATTGCATCCCCACTCCCTGCCAGAGCAAGGGCATCTCTGCTCTGCTCTGCCTAAGGCTTGCCAGAGTTGGACAACGCAGACAGCAGACAAAAGACACACCCCTTGTTCTGACCTAAAAAAGTAGAAATAACTGTTTGGTTTTTTTTTTTTTAAATTACAGAATAGTGGAAAACCAGGGGCTACTTCAGCAGAAGGAGTTGTGGGGTGCTTCTCATGCCAGCAGCGCCTGGCACAGGTTCCCCAGCTGTCTTTTCACTTTGGAAGGGTGAAATACAAGAAGGAAACTCTTAATGTGGAGATCCCTTACAAGGGCCTTTCTCCGTAGTGTCATTGCTGTGGAACAAATACAATCACAGAGTGGTAACACGTGTTTTAAACAGCAGCAGCTTCTTGGGTTGGTACCTTTTGTGTATCTTCTAGCAGGGATCACACTGCAACAGGCAGCTCCAAGCCTAAAGTAGCTATAGCAACACTACTGCATAGTAAACAGATGTAGGCTCAAAAGCGTTTATATTCGTAAATGAATGCACGTGATTTAATTCAGTTTTAGACATCCCAGACAAGTGCGGCTCCAGGTTGGATACAGCTATGAGAAAACTGCGCATGTAAAACCTCACAAGAGGGTCAAATAATTGCATGAATTGCTTGCCAGACTTTTGCTGGTCTCCAGGAGGGAAGGTGATGTGTTGCCGATCCCGTTCAAAGGACCTGCTGGAAACTGGATGCTGTGGTGGGTCAGGTGGCCTTCTCCAGGGCACCGGGGCTCCTCTGTTCCCAAGCTGTGCCAAGGGATCACTTGAGCACAAACATTTTCAAGACTGATTGAAATGTTGCTCCAGAGCATTCCCAGCTGCAATGCACTTAAAACCCAGGAGTCATTTCTCAGTCTCTCCCCCTAAGCCCTTCAGCTCACTAGGCAGCAGCACAGCCTCCACAGGCTACCAGCCTGGGCAGAGGGTCATAGGCTCATTACTCACCACCTTGGCTCTGCCAGCCCGAAGATGCTCCTGCCAAGGCTGCAATTGCTGAGCCACTTGGGGCTCTGTGAAAACACCCATTTACTCCCCGCTGGTATCGGGCATGAGCACAGGCTGATCAGCTCCTTCTTCTTCCTAGTTGATGATCAAAATATTTACAGCTCAGCGAGTGGGGCTGGCAGCAGCCCCAAAACTTTGCTCTTGATAGTAAATGTCACATTTAATATTGATGATGTGGGCTACTCAAGTCACGCTTGGATGAGTTATTAACCATTGGGAATGACATCTATAACAGGAAACTCCTAAAATGTGATCTGCCTTATAACTGCATACAGCTTTTTTATAAAAAATAAAGAGAGCTAAGCAATTCACTACAAATATATGGATGCTGTTATTGTTATATGGCCAGGAGAACCCATCTGCTGTCCAGGCTGGTTTATTAGTCACCTTAGCAGCGCATAAAACTATGCCCTGCAGGGGAACAGAGCAGTTATTTTATCATGCTCAGCAAACGGAGCAACGCTGCTGTGTGTCACTGGAGATGGGTCCCTTGCTGCTGTCAGACCCCACCAGCTCTGCTCTCTTGCGTGCGGTTCCTACTTCTCTGCTTGGTGAGACAGAGAATGCCGGAGGCTGACGCCTCTCTGCCACAATAGCATTAAGGCTCTTGGATTTTCTTTTTATTGTGCACTGAAATTAAACTAAACGACTTCACGGAGATTCAGGCCAGCACTGATACACTGTGAATGAGTTGGGCTCTGCATTTTCACACCATTAGGAGATAGTAGGGTGAGTTGTGCAGTGGATTTGTCATTAGTGTTCTGCTGGTACTTACCGTGGAAGAGGCTCTGTGCATTAGCAGTATTATGGAAGACGAGAAGTGAATATAAAGTTACACAGAATGTCAACATTTATAGATTGTCATAAAAGGTTTTCTTTATTTTTTGGAGATAAATTCTGAGGTATATTGGTGCAAACGCTGAGTATTCATAGAAATTCAGTTAATTGATCAAACACAATCAACTTCAACTGCTGTGTTGATCGAATTGATGTATATTATATGAGTATTCTACATCCCACTGTGTGATGTTCATGTTACCAAAATGAGCAGTTACTCCGGGCTAGAGTGCAGTAAAAATGGTTGCTCATGGATCCCACAAATCTGTTTTAGGTACTGGTTTTCCAAGGCTCTCCAAACCAGGCAGGAAGGCTCTAAGGGCGCTGTGTTGCTCAGACTGGGGAGAAGTGTTGCACATTGAGAATAGCAGCTTCAGTGGAAAAGCGATTGAAAATGTGGTCAGACCCAAACCGTTGTATTCGATGGGGTTTTGCATCACCCTCAGCCAGCTAGCAACTTCCCAAGGCAGATATATCTACTGTCCATTATAGCTGGGTGGGAAAAAAAACCTGAAGGAAGTACAGTGTTGCGATATTCGTCCTGCTTGGCTTCCAAAACAGCAGTATGGATTTCCAGATGAAGGGTGGAAGTGCAGGTAGTCATAGGGGAAGCTGCAGCTTCTTATCCATGGTGCAAGAAGTAGTTATTCCCCTCCCTGTGCTTCTAAAGCTGTCAGAACTCTGCTCCACTTCACATTGCTCCTCTGGTAAACAAAAATGAGAAACCACAGCAGAGGGTCCAAACTCACCCACTGTGTGACCCAGAGGCCCCTGGCAGCTCCTCCTGCTCCCAGTGCGGGCAGCTCCTGCGGGCAGCTCTGCACCACTGATACAGCTGTGGTTAACACCTCCCTCAGGTAAAAGGAATAGTAATTATCTGCACTTTTTACCTCGGTAGTGTCTCTTAGCATGTCACAGGCTTGCTGTGTGCCAAAGTCTGCCCTGACTCATACCTTCACCCAAGCCAAGAAAAGCCAAATTTTTTTTGAGCAGAAGCTATTAACCTTCTTTTACAGATGGGGAAACACTGCACAAAGAAAATAAATTATTTACCCAAGGTCACAACAAATCTAAAACGCCATAATTAGGAAGAGGACACAGATTGCCTAACTCCCCTTCCTGTGCTTTAACAGCAAGCATTATTTTCCTCCTTGCTGTGTTCCCTTGGGAACTCCATCACCCACACCCCCCTCCCCTGATCCCTTTCCATCCTGCTTTTCGCTTTCTGACTCAGCAGTATCATGGCACGCACCAAGCTAGTCAGTCTCAACGCAGCATCGTGTCTGGCAAAGGAAGATTTACGGTTGGCTCTTTAGCAGCCTAAATGCCAATTACATAGCTGTGTTGAGGCACCGCTTTATACTCCTTGGTGCTCTGTTTTGCTTTGGTAAGAGCTACCCGAGGAACTACAGCTTTTTGTCACCTTTAATAATGACAGCGTTTCAAAAGCTTGTTCTGTAAAGTCAGTGGATCCGATTGTCTCATCAACCTTAAATTGTGGATAAGTTCGGTCTACGGACACACTAAAGTCTTTCAATCTCCTGTACTTCCAGTCACCCAGTCGATGCGGTAATTACTCTGATTCTCCTGACGCCCTGCAAAGGGCCCTTTTGTCTGTGATCAAGTTTGAAAGTGTCAATAGCAGGTCCTGCATCAGCATGGCCATCAGCAGTATCTGAGATAATTTGAACTCCTCAGTGCATTAGCTGGATGAGGCTTGTCATGGGACACAAGGTATGGTATATTGCCAGAGCGTGCGGGCAAGTGTATCGCGTTTCTTGAAGCATTACCAGTCCAGAAAGAAAATACATTAACAAACCAAAAAAACCCTCTCTAGCACTTTTTGCAGAAGCAAATCAGAAGTTAATTTATTGCACTAGAAAGAGAACACTCAAATTACAGCCTGGATATCTTGAAGGTCTTATGAGAACCGTAAAGGTCCATCCTGCAGCAGATAAAGGAGCAACCACCAAGATTAGCAAGTTAATTTCCTGCAGAGAGAAACAAATATCGATAAAAATGTCAGAGAGGGAACCTGTAAGGGGCACTCAGCATGAACCGGGAACGCTGTGAGTTCTTCTGGAAAGTCCCTGTCCAGGTTCAGGCCAAGGGCAAGGGGATATATTTCCAGTATCACAGTTAATACCTTTTTGTCAGCAATTCAGAAATTCTTGTGAGAAGCTTTAATATTACTATAACAATATTTTAAACGTGTTCTTTCTCCCTGTTTTTGCATCTTGCATTCAATGAGAGGAGCTTCTCGACCTGCAGACCTCTCACGCTCCAAGGCACAGTGAAGTGAGGGGATTTTCCTTTAGCGAACACGATGGAGCGTGCAAAGCACGATAAACCTCCTGGGAGGATGGCGAAGTGCCTGGCTGCCATTCCCTGAGCTTCTGAGAGCCATCCTGAGATATGTTGGGAATGACAATGACATCCTGAGAGCTGCCAAAAAATCAGCTGATAGAAATGCTCAAACCTCCAGTGCCCATAATATTCCGTAAACAAATCTGCTTCATTTAAACCTCACACAAGGCGGTTAGGAGACTCGCTCCTAGATTTACGGGCTTTAAGTGTTGTTATTGCCATTCCAAAACGTAAGAAATGTAAACCACTGTGGCAACAAAAACTGCTGTGAAGGAAATACTTTAAGTCTTCTCAGGTTGTTGCTAATGTTTCAAAAAGACTTAGAGCTTTGCTGGAATCTTGTAAAGAAAAATGTGACACAAAATGGCTTTTACCCCTCTGTTTCTGGCTATTCAGAGTAGCAAGACAACGTGCTGTCAGAGCGCTGTCACACACCGTAGCTGCCGCTCTAGTAGAGGAATGGAATATACACATCTTTTGGCCGGGGTTTTTATCCAGGTTTCAGGTGCCTACCTTCTGCCATCCACTCCATTTAAGTAATGATGACCAAAGCCCAGCTCATTTCTCAAAGATTAACAGCTTGCTGGGAATATTTAATTGTCTGGAAACAGAACTGAAGGATCCTGGGGCAAGTCCCTCACTCCCAGGGAAGCCCCTGAGGCCAGTGTTGATGCCATCATTTATAGAATTAAAAACCTAGTGTGTCCCAGGGCAGAGGTGGCTGAATTCCAGTGGGGAGAAAGCAGTTCAAAGCCAAGGACACATGGCCTTGACAGCAGGACGGAAATTGTCTGGCTTAAAGTTGCTGTGAAATCATCATGAGTTATTATTATGGGATCCTGACATCTCACAGTGAAGCAGCACTTAATTATTTTGCACTGATGTTTTTTGTAAGTTCATAAGCACTTGTTGCAGGAGGGCCAGGGACGTGGGGGTCTCGGAGAAGGTCTAGCCCTTGGCTGGTGGCTTTGCTTGGGCATCACAGCAGAGCGTGCAAGTGTGTGCACGCAGATGTGTTAGGGGAATGCTTTACTGCGGACGGGGTAACGTTTGCTTCTGTGCATGTGAAAGACCCTTCTACCCACTCTCCTGCTCCTTATCTCTATGCAAAGTTGATCTTGTGTGCAGGGCATTAAGGTTAGCAGAGACACCTCTTGTATCTGCATCCTTGTACCTCTCAACCTCACATTTCCATTCTCTAGTGTCTTAAGTGGTGACTTAAAAAAACCCAGATACACAGGGTTTTTCTGAAGAGCCACTTTTCTCGCAGCCTCCTGTGTCCTAGGTCTAAAGCTCAGCAGCACTGTCAGACCGCTTCCCTCGCTGCAAGGCTTACTCCAGTCTGGAGGAGCAGGGATTAGAGGTTGGACAGCCTCCTCTAGTCCCAAATACGTGTTCCAGCCCTCAGGGTATAGCAACACCTTTTCTTTCTCCTTTTTTTCCTGTGGGAAAGGTCTGCCCTCCAGTAGGTGTCCTTCTCCTGACAGCTCCCCTCTGCCTTTTACAGTGATTTTAGCTCTGCCCCAACCCAGGATTTCTTTTGCTCCTTTAGGCTGATCTCTAGTCAGGTCCACGATCCCACTTCTCATGCATTTAACTCTTTGCCTGTATAATGCAGGAGACGTACAGCCTGGCACTGAGGATTCTGCAAGAGCAGCCAGGAGGACAGTGCTGGGTCCCTGGAGGAGTTAGGTTGGATTTGGGAGCTGCTGACTTCCACAAGAGGTAGACGCCAAGGCAGGTGTTAGAGCCTGACTACCTTTGCGGAGCTGGCCTTCCGCCACTTCGCTGCACCTCTTTAATTCAAGTGGTGACTCACAACCTGGAACTATTAGGTATGTGGCATATGCAGCTAGTGAGTGGTATTTTTCAGTGCTTATTTTACTTATTATATTATATTTTGATTTATAATTATATACCATGCATTCCTCTCCTGGGCTCCAGGCATCCTTGCCAAAATTTAAAAGTACTGTTAGCAAAACGAGAGCCAGCAGATTCTCAGAGCTCTTGGTCAAAAATAATCAGCCAGAGAGACTCTTACTTCCACCAGTTCTTCATATATTTTCTGTTCTCCCTGCAATTCTCTTCCCATGGACCTCAGGACGAGGAGAGCAGCCCCCAGACCAACCTCTTGGCCCCACAGCAGCAATGC
>NW_010410921.1:31102-31956 GCF_000710305.1 Buceros rhinoceros silvestris | reverse complement strand
GACGAGAGGAGCAGCCCCCAGACCACCCTCTTGGCCCCACAACAGCAATGCAAAGAGCAACAACACAGCTCTGACTCATTCCTCAAATCAGGAGCAGCATTTGCTGGTATTCCCAAGTCTTCCAAATTAATTTACTTTCTACTCCTGGTTTTAATGCTGGGAGAAGTAATCATTAGGTGTGATTCACAAGTACCTGTGCGAGGGGATGCAGGGAATCCTCACCTCTCAGTCTGTGGAAGCCTTTCTTGTTCAAGGAGATTCAGTTTGCTGTGAAGAGGATTGAGGGGCCCAAGGTGAGGCTTCTGGAACGATGAGGAGGAGCAGGTCATACACAAGGAGTCTTACACTGACGTTTTTGTATAAGCAACACAAGTTACACTAACTCCAGGATCGCTGCTCTCGCCTTTCCCAGGGCGCGGCTGGGGCTGGTTCTACCATAGGAGAAAAAGGAGGTAATTCAAATCTGTCTTTATAGCCAGCCGTAAAAGAGTCAGCTCAAAGGGCTTTGCTGGCAGCGGCTGTGCAGCCAACACCAACAAATCATCCCCTAAAAAGTCCTCTGTGAGATTTTTAAACAAGGTGAGGTAATATTTATGGATTTGCCTCTACAAAGAGTGACTGACAGCTGGCAGCACGGCACCCAAAGAGCCGGTCGGAGGGTTGTTAAAACTGCCAGAAAAAAAAAAACAAAAATGCAGCACAATTTCATAATTATTTCAGGCTTCCCTTGGAGATCAAAGAGCAAAGCTGATACAGACCTGGTAGGGAATTGTCTAGATTTAGTGCAAGGCAAGAAGAGGCTAACGCTCCGATTACGGCTGGAAAGGCCTGATGGGGGAACACCTATGGAGCCA
>NW_010410921.1:30344-30925 GCF_000710305.1 Buceros rhinoceros silvestris | reverse complement strand
CCTTGTCTTTTCTTATTACCGAAGTGAAAATGAGACACAGGCTGGCCAGGCCAGTGAGCTTTCATGGGAATGCTACAGCAGGGAGAGGAACTCTAGGACAAACCCAGCAGGTTTGTCACAGATCTGGCTATAAGGCTGGCAAGTTTGATGGGGAGGTGCTAAATTGGATGAAACTTGAAAATTTAATTGAAATTCTTGCATCTCCCTGAAGGCTGCTTGTAAAAACATAACCTCTCCTCAGCAAATACAGTAAAGAAAGGCTGACACACTCCGGGTGTCATCCCAGGAGCTGTATCTCTCAATACGTTGATGACTGTGTCTTGTCCCTTTGGGCAGGCTATCAGACCACCCGAAGGCAGGGGAGGTCCGAGCAGGGAATGGGTGAGTCTCCTCAAGGCACACGTGGTGGAGTGGGGAGGTGCAGGAAATAGTTTTCTTGCCTGAAATAATTTTTAATACTTGGAAATTTTTCATGCCCCAAATTGTGCGACCATTTTCCTCCCCAAATTCTACATTTTGGGTCTGAGTAGTCAAGATAGTTTATTTCAGTAATTTCACACAGGATATTTCAAAAACATCCT
>NW_010410921.1:26690-30145 GCF_000710305.1 Buceros rhinoceros silvestris | reverse complement strand
AGGGAAAGAAGGCATTTTGAGCTCAAAAGAGAGCTTTTCATTAAATGCTGTTGAAAGGGAACATTCTACACATGCAAAAATATGCGTGTATTTTTCCAACAGACCATAGGAACCCAACTCTTGTTCCCCAAATGTTTCTGTTTTGATAAATGATTGCATTGTGACGAGTATTGGTGTAATATTTCTGACATGGACAAGTTCGGGCCAGTCACACTGATTGATCAGGCCAAAGGAAGTGAGTTTTGCATGGCAGGGAAGGAATCAGTCTTCAAAGGTAGGCTGTAGCTAAAGGTTGAACTGAAAACAAGCTATTGAGTAACTCTGGGTGAAAAATCACACGGGTTTAAGGGCATAATGTATTCTCAAGATTAATCACACTTGATTGTATGCAAATAGCTATTCCCCTCTACCATGTGTCCTGCTGCTGAGAGCTTCTAGGGGTGAATTCTTGCCGCTGGATGTGCATGCTGGGCTCCTCTGGATCTAGGCTTGGGCAATATCTGAGCAGGGATGAGATGGTGGAGTAGGCACCATCTGCTCGGGTCTGGGTGGCTTCCTAAGTGGAACACAGAGTGCCCGGTGCTGTCCTTGTTCTGCTGGGCAGAGATTCCTCTTACAAACGACATCACACGCTGGGGCAAGTAGCGGGGAAGATCTGACTGCTTCTGCCTTTTCTCTGCTCATCCTCAACAGAAGTAGACCAGTATAATCCCAGGGACTGGCAGCACCTCACCATGTTAAAGCCAGTCAGAGAAAGGCAGTGGCTGACTGCTTCTGCCTTTTCTCTGCTCATCCTCAACAGAAGTAGACCAGTATAATCCCAGGGACTGGCAGCACCTCACCATGTTAAAGCCAGTCAGAGAAAGCCACTGCCTTTCTCTGTTTTTTGCAGTCTGGGAATATTTATACGGAAGCTGGCCGCTTGCGGAATAAGGTCAGTGCAGGGGCCAGACAACACCCAGCAAAGCTGAATGCGGTAGGGCTTGTCCCTCTCACTCTAAAATTTGTGCTTCAGCCACAATTTCTCTTCTCACCAGCATACTGCTGGTTACTGGGAGGTCAGACTTGCCGTGGGTCCAGGGTAGCGTTCATGTGCTCTGTCCTAGGGGAGAGTTTTGCTTTCTCTGGATAGATTTAGACTCTTGTTTAATAAGCACAATTATAGCTGCAGTTTTCGTGTGTTGATGAAGCTTCCAGATGGCTACTTGTGTTTCCTGCAGGCAAAGAGAAACTCAGCAGCTGGTAGTATCAAAATCCAACCGAGAACAGTACCTCTGGCGCCAGGACCACCTGATTCCTGGAGATCTGCTTTTACTATCTCACTTTACAAAAAGAGATATTGCCTTTGTTGTGATATAATGGCTTAAGTATTTACCCATGTTACAACTGAGACAGGAATATAAGAGGATTATAACATTTCCCTGGCCCTTGTGGAAGGATGTCATTTCTGCTTCGGTTAGTTCACTGATAACTCTTCAGCAGGGAAGCGATTGCATTCCTGGTGCAGGTTGCTGGAACAGAGGGTGATCTAGCTGATCCACGTTGCAAAACGATAAGCCATCCGGCTACAACAGTGAAGGGAATCCAGGGAGATAGCTGTTGCAATATTGCACCATCCTGGGAGCTCCCAAGCTCTTTCCACACCTCTCCTGACCACAAGGCAAAGGCAGGTCCATTGGGCACCAGCGGAGCTTCATGGAAGCTCTTGTCTGCAATGTCTGTGCCCTGCAGACGTTCTCAAAGTTTCGTGGCTGGTTTATGCAGTTTTAAACCAAGAAGGAAATGGCCACCTACCAGGAATGAAACCACCAGGAGGTGCATTAGCTGACAGTCACAGTTTCTCACAGCAGTAGCCTCTCAGGTGGAGGCAAAGCCCTGGCTCCTAAATCCATTCACTGATGGGATTGAGTACCTGCATGTCAGAGAGCTTCTGGCTGCAGGCATCAGTGGAGAGAGGAGTAAAGGACCCCACACTTCATGGCATCTCCTGCACTTTGGCTGAAAATAATAACGGTGGTATTCTCCTCAAATGCTGAGTGCTCCGGTTCATGCCAGTCTGACTGCTCTTACACCAGTTCGCCTCCGAACACAGTCCCTGCAGCCTCCCTCCCCTCCAGTCAGAACCTGCAGAGTATTCTCAGGTACACACTGACCACTGGGAGGGCCACAGCGACCTGTGGAAAGAGGCACTACATCCTATGGCTAAAGCTTCCGTAATTACTGAACTGGAAAGTTAATTAATTCCTTAATTATATCGAAACAGTGATCGGAGTTTTCAAAAATTAACCTCTTCTATCTGATGCCTCAAACCCAGCCCTGGCCCTGGCACAGCCCAACCGAAGCACAGAGAGATGCTAGGGGAGGTCCCTGGCTCAAGGGCAGGTCGTCGATGGTGGTGAGTGCCGTGGGGGCTGCAGGCTAGTCTCCGCCTTCCCCACTATGGGCACACACCACAGCAGGACCTTAGTCCTGATGTGACAGCAGCACCACGGAGGAAGGTTTGGAGCATCGGAGCCATGGACCAGCCATCAAGGAAAGGTTCAGACTGAACCTTGATGAAGGCCTGCCAGGTCCACATCTTGAAGCAACACAGATCTCCATGCAGAATACATGAAGTTAGCTCAGGAAGCATGAGAATTCGCTTTTTAACAGTCATTACTGACCTCTGTCCCTGTTGCTGAGCCATAAAGACACAGGCACTTCATATGTCTGCATCCAGCAGCAGCGAGAACGGTGCTGGCAGGGCTCGCCTGAAGCAGGGACCTTTGGAAAGTCAGAGTCCTTCCAGCCTCTGTTATTTCAATAACACTTACTCCAGTTTTGGGCAATACTGAAAACTGGTGGACATTGTTGCGCTGTGTTGCTGGACAAATCTTTTGCTGGCCCTTGTGAACAGGCACAAGCTGCCCCCTTCACCCCGCTCTGACCAGACCATTCGCTGGGCATTCGGCCCCCTTGGCCCTGTGCTTGCCACGAGCCCTGCCTGGCCTCTTGGTCCTGAGGAACCAGCCCGCCTTCATCTAGATATTTCGCTGCTGGTGTCAAAATGAATAAACCATATTCCTTTCAAGCTACCTACAACTTTTGACAGCTGCAGTGCTGTAAATAAAGCAGCTAACGCAGATGCTAATATTAATTCGCATGACCCAGTTGTGCTTCACTAATAGTATCTGGGTTACCAGCTGGGCAAGACAAGAACACAAAATATTTAGCCTGTCTCAGTCTATTACACCAAAAATGCAAGCACGTGGAGATACTAATTGATAGACCTAAACTTCAGAGGAGCCCTCTGTTAGGAAAAAGCATAAGGAAGGTCTGGAAAGGTCACAGGAATCCATGTTTAGTGGCCGTTAGCAGTTAAGCCAGGCTGGCCGTGTACAGGCTGATACCAGCGCCTCTTCCTATGCTGCAAATGTACCGCAGCACACAACAGGTGTTGTCCTGTCGCGGACTGA
>NW_010410921.1:24487-26654 GCF_000710305.1 Buceros rhinoceros silvestris | reverse complement strand
ATACCAGCGCCTCTTCCTATGCTGCAGATGTGCCGCAGCATCCCCGTGTCGGGTGTTGCCCTGTCGCGGACTGAGCATGCATTGCGCAGGCAGAGTGCCGTGGCAGTCCGAGATGTGCTCTTTGCAGCATCATCAGTTGTGTGGTGGCTTTTAAAGCAGCATTTAAGATATTAGTTACAATATTAAGGTTTCAGGATAATTACCCACATAGCCCTGCCCTTTCCAGCTGCAGCTTGTACACTCTTCCTCATCCCTTTGGTTTCTGCCCAGAAGCTTCATCGACATTCAGCTTTTTCTGGAGCAATTCAAAGGCTGTCAAGTGTGTATGATATGAAAAAGTGTTAGAGGAGAAACATGAATGCTGTCATCCAGCCTTCCACAGCTGAAACAAATGGCTACACCATTCAAATCTGCTGTGACACCCATGGCACAGCCTGACACAGCTGTTCTGCTCTCCCATCTGTGTGGGTGCTCTGAAGGTTCACGCTGATGTTCAGCAAACGGCCCGTAGAGGCACCAGGCCTGCTGCAACCCAGCTGTTTTTCACCAGCAGAATGTGTAATATTGCTGCTTTAGAGACTTGCAAAGCCCCTCCAGAAAGGCCAGGCTCAGGGCTCAGCTGATCGGTGCCATTGTTATTTATTGTCACAGTTGAGCAATGAAAATACCAAAGCGCGTGAGCAACTGGTCTTCAGCCTCAGCACAGCTATTTTCAAGAGCAGAGTTGTTGCCATATGTACATGGTCATGGCTTTTGCATCTCGGAGATTAGGAGTCAGTAGGACAACTCTTGCTACAAAGAACTTGCCTTCAATTTACTGAGAACAAGCTGAATGAAAACAGGGAACCCGCCTTCAGTGCGTCTGGCACAGGTGTGCGGCTCGTGTTTCCTGTGATAACATGACCGCGCGCCTGCAAAGAGGCAGAATTGTGCTGCTCGCAGCGGGCTTGGAGGCTTAATTAAGCTTCTAGTGTTCTGTAAAGTTCATTTCACTGCTCGGCGGAGGACAGTTTAGGATAAGCATAATAGGATTACTGCTGCTATATAGAGCTGCGTAAGCCAGGAAGTCCTCGTAATGGGCCTTTACCCGGTAGGAAAATCTTTTCAGAGGATGCTTTTTATAACCTGCACAGTTACGCACGCTATGAGCATTTGGGGAAAGGCATCCTTCCTTACGTAGGTTTGCCGGAACCAGCCCAGGGAACTGTTTTGGAACAGCACACATGCCAGGCGCACTGATTCTGCCACTAAGAGTGCGAGTCGTGTATTTGCTGTCCCGTGGAACGGTCTTTCCTTTTAAGTGCTTCCCCTGATACTAATCCTGGAAGTGAAGTCCAGGTGCCATCAGCCAGGCAAGCCCTGGCGAGCCTCGCGTGCCCGGGCTCACGCGGCACCACTGAGCGCAGCTGCCTGGTGGCTGCAGGAGCCAGATGCCAGCCTGCTGCAGGAACGGCGAGATGCAGCAAGTCGCAGGCGAGAGCAGGGTTGTGTTCGTCTGTGAGCGGCTAATTCATCAGCACGTCTTATTAGGAGCGGAGACAAGACTCCTGCGCCACTGCCTATGAGAGCCAGAGCCCTGCTGGTCCTTCAGGAGCCGAGCCAGGCTGAGTCTGATGCTTTGTCACTAATCAGGACTGTTCCCTGGTACAAACCCTGGTGGTTACCTGTGGCACATGGAGGAGCAAGCTGCACTGAAAACAAGATGGGTTTAAAAAGCGCCCCATCCTGACCCCTCGCTCAGGCTGTCTCAGTTGCTCTTAAAAGAACTGCCACCTGGGGAACCCACCTGCTCAGCCAGGCTCAGACCCCAGCAGCCGGCCAAGCTGTGGCACGTGGCCAGGGTGGGCTCTGCTCACCAAGAGCCTCCTGTGCTCTGCAGCCTCATGTCACAGTCCAGCCGCCCATCCTGCTCAGGATCTGCCGTGCCCGTGGAGGTGATGCACACTGAGGGGGATCTTCCCCACACTGGAACACCCTGGCAGCACCAAACCGAAGGAGATGTGCCAGCAGGCACCCTTAGCTCCCACTGGAGGCAAGAGCACTCTTCCCACTGGCTCTAGTCACTACAGCAGTCTGACGTGGTATTTTTCTAATGCAGAGGTGATCAGTGCTTCGATGAGTTTTTAGAGGAGGCGACGCTTGGCAGAAATATTGGGTAACAGGAGGT
>NW_010410921.1:2529-24392 GCF_000710305.1 Buceros rhinoceros silvestris | reverse complement strand
GGCAAGTCAGGGAGCAAGGCTTTGGGGCAGCAGCAGGTCTGTGGGGCTGGTGCAGGAGCTGGGAGCACTGTGGGGAGCACAGCCAAGCCCTAGGCACATCCCAGGAGCACTGACCTGAGAGGAGCAGTGCTGAGCTTACAGAGAAGTGCCAGCTGGTCTAGGGGCAGCAGGTGTTTCCTGGGCTCCCCTGGCTTTGAAGAGCAGCAGCCCTCTGCAATAGTGTCACATCACCCTGAGAAGCAGAGGCAGAGCTCAGCTGCGAGCAAATAATCCTACGAACGCTGTTCCCGACAAGGCCAGTTCAGGCTGCTTTCCTTATCTCTGCCTTTACTGCACAGCAGCAGGTAATTCACAGATAAAACAAGCAGTGCTTATACACACACACAGACGCTTAGGAGCTATTCTTAATCTTTCCAAATCCCTTGATATACCTTATGTATACAGTTTGGAACTTGTAGATTCATCATGATAGATTGATTTCACACAATATCTCAATGGAAAATGACATTAATAACTAAATTCATATGGTTTTTTCAGCCCTGGTTAAGCTGCTGCAGACTGTGCTCAATCCGCCCAGGGCACGGCAGCACTGCAGTCAGACCAAGTTCTCTGATTGCGTCTGGTGTTATTGCCTGGATTATGTAAAGCCTGACTTGGGGTACAGCCACAGGAGAATTTGGCCAAGTAACTGAGCATGTGTAATAACCAATCAGCTGCAGTGATTGTATTTATTTTTTGCAACTCCCCCAAAATGGAGAAAATGGATAAAAATTGAGTGGGTCCTGCAGATTGACAGGGGAAGCTGCTCTGACAGTTTGAAACAGATGACTCAAGTTTTTTGCTTCTTGATTTTCTGCATGTACGACCAGGAATTTCCAAGAGGTTTCTCCGGCAAGAGCAGGCAGGCAGAAGCAGGGACTTCCCTCATTAGCCATCCCACAGGGAAACTGGGCACACATGCTCCTGTCCCTGAGCTGTCCCCTCCTCCCCAACACTCGTGCCCTCACCTTGAGCAGCTGGTGTTTTGAAGAAGCGTGTGCAGTGCTCACACATGGAGCACACCATATGTTTGGCAGCCCCAGGAGCTGTGTCACTTGGCTCTCTCGCCAAGTGCCACCCGGCCTGGCTCGGGAAGCAGATGTCTCATCGCAGCCTCAGGACTGGTGTGGTACCGTCATGCCTGTAGACATTGCCGAGAACCTGCTTCTTCGTGCGGCCCCAACTCCACCATGGTGTGGACCGGGAGCTTGCCTGCACACAGATGTTGCCCCCTGGCAGCTGGAGGTGTGAATTAGGGGCACGAATGGCATGGTGGGGGGGCCTTCAGTTTGCAGAGCGGCTCACGAGCAATGCAGGCTGCTCCCATGCACCCAGCCTGTTGCTTTGGTGACGGCACCCGCGCTCGCCTGCACCGAGGTGTCTAACAAATGGTCTGGGCTCCCCTTTCCTTGTGGGGACAGCAATGCTGGCTTATCTCGCAGAGCCCTGGGAAACTCCTTGCGTGAGTGCTCATGAGACAGCCTCACAGCACAGCCGCAGAGGGTGCCGTGCTGGGGTTTTGCATCTCCGGTCACGAAGCTGTGACTGCACTACCAAGCACAGAGCCTTCTATGCTCCCTGCTTTGCCTTCAGAGGAAAAAACGTTTCCACTGCGTAATTGAAGCTACGGCCATCCCAGGCTATTGTTTTGTCTATGGTTTTATGTCCCTTTCAATATTCATGTCAGCTCTGCTAGACCGGTCTGTTAGAAAATGCCTGAATTTACACGTTACCTCATTACTCTTAGCGTCTATCCAGCATTTTTGCCATCCTACAGGCTCCTCGCTCCTTTTACATCACTGTGATTAAATCATTGGCTTAGGCCATTAGCAACGAGGCTTAGTGTTTTTATACTCCTGGCTCCGTAGGAGATGATGTGGGAGAAGGCTGAGGAGGGGGAATATGTTGACTTTTAAGTCACAAGCTGGGGATGTCAGAATAGAGCAGCATAAGGAACGTATATTTTTACGGTGCTGCTGTCGCAAAGCAACAGAGAGCGGTGGCTTTGTGTCAAGAAACACTGTGCAGAGCAGTTTCTGTGTTTATTTTTTGGAACAGCCTGAACTTGGAAAAGAAAAAACCCAGAAACCTCCTCTAGCAAGCAGATGTGTTTGGCTGTACTGAAGCTGTTTCCTTTGAAAACGTGGTTCAGGGCTCGCGACCTGCGCAAGGCATGCGGGGTTAACTGGTGGCCTTAAAGCACAGTTTTTCTGAGGCTCGATTGTATTGCTGCGGTATCGCCCACTGGGGCTGCCGTAATGAAGGTTCTGTCAACTTCCAGTAGCCGCCTTTACACGCTGTGTTTTTTGTGGGGGTATAATTTAACCCAAAGGTCTCACTTGGCACCACGTTATTTTATGGGGTTACTTAAAAATATGTTTAAGACATTTCAAATTACAGATTGGCCAAAAAAAAAAATGCTTTCTCAAAGTAGGGTCACCCTTTTAAATATAGGCATCAAAACTTGGCTGGTAAATTATCTGAGTACCTGTTGGGTGTGAGGTTTTCAGGGGGAAATTAAGGAGCGCTGATAGGCAAAAGCCTGTAACAGCACCAGTCTTTACTATATCAACAGGCGACTAATAAACTCTTAAAAGAAAGCGATGGGGAGGGAGGCTGTCTGCCTGTCTCCCTGGTGGGCTGTTACCAGCTGATGTTAAGAACAGGTTGTTGAAGCCAGGTTAGTTCATAGCCTGTGCTCGGGATAGTCACATCTGCTGCTGGGGTCTCAGTGCCCCCAGAGCAGCAGTGCCTGGTGCGTGTGGAGGCGGGGAAGGGCTCACTAACACTGTGCACATGCACAGAGCGACCCTTAGGGAGTGTTTTAACTTCAGCGGTATAACAAGGGGTGTATTTTTTTTCGTGACATTCACGTCTTGTGCCGCAGACCCTCGTGAAGGCAGGGATGGGGTAGACCAAGACCAGATGGGATGTGCACGCAGGCGCCCGCTTGCATGCACCCCTTTCCCCTGGCCCCAGCATCACATCCAGGCTGCATAACCCATTTGTCAGGATTCGGCCACAGGACTGGAGTTCAGCTCAGGTGCTTAATGTGGGGATACACCTTGAGAGCCCATAGACCCCCTGTGCTTCATGAGGGAAATCCCCGTGACCCCCGGCTACCTGGCTGTAGCAGGAGAAAGGGATTTGAGCACTGAGACACTGTGCCACCTGGAGTCCATCCGCTTGGCGCTCACACAGCCGTTCCTCTGCTAAAAAAAAAAAGAACACTAATAGACTTATTTCCTTCAGAATAATTAAACAGAGAAACAGCAACAAAGCCAAGAACACTGAGATGGTGACAGCAAGAGTCTAGCTTGAATTCCCCAAAATAACATCAGCTGGAGCCTGATTTCAAAGCAGCAGACACTGCGCTACAAATGCAGAGAGCTGGGGACTGTTATTTTTTCTTTAATAGAATTTTCTTTAATAATAATACTTGACATTTTTCTTTGAGTAACTCTACAGTTCCCTCCAAATTTCCCATTTCTTCTACATTTTCCACCAGCTTCACACAGAGGGAGATTGGATGCAATTGTTTTCTGCAAACACTAGCTTCTGAGGGGGATACAGCATCCGATCTTGGATTTCTCTGAGCATCCAAACCTAGAGGGAGAGGTGTTGGAGAAGATGGGCAAAACCTGCAAAAGGCACTCGAGACCCTCCTTCCAGGCAGACCCCTTCCTTCCAGGCTGCCTTTCACAGGGACTGAGCATGGGCCCACTCTAGTTTCAAGCTCATTTCTTTCGGAATTACTTTTTGGTGCAGGGAGAGAGGCTTTTGCAAAAGACGGAACTGAGAGGTGGAGATCTATTACATCAGGTATTACAATCGTTGAAAATCCTCTGTTTAAGCAAGTTTTGCTCAGGCTGCGATAGCAGCACGCTCGGTGTATGCGCAAGGCTGACAATCTCCCACCCATGGGAGTGCGATGACGTGGGGAGGAGGGGTCCCACGTCCTGCACCTGCTGGTGCACAGAGCCAAACCCTCCTGACGTGGCCATCAGACACTGCTGCTGGCAGCACGGGGAGACGTGGCCTTTGCTGACACTTTGACAAAGCAACCCTGCTGCTGTGTTGCTGTTTGTGTTAATATTTTGGCAATTGTCAAGAGTTGTTTTATTTGAGAGATTTGAAAGCTAAACCGTCAGCATTTCAGTGCTCCCCCATGGGACAGTGAAATAATCCAGCAGCATGGCGTTGCTGCTAATTTTCTTCCTTTGTGTGTCAGTCTGACCTCGGTGCTGGGGAAGGTTATGGAGCAGATCATCCTGAGGGCCATCACGAGGCACGTTCAGGACAGCCAGGCGATCAGGCTCAGTCAGCATGGGTTTATGAACGGCAGGTCCTGCTTGACAAACCTGATCTCCTTCCGCGTCAAGGTGACATGTTTAGTGGATAAGGAAAGGCTGTGGACGTTGTCTGCCTGGACTTTGTAAAGCTTTTAACGCTGTTTCCCACAGCATTCTCCTGGAGAAACTGGCTGCTCATGGTTTGGATAAGAAACGGCTGGATGGGTGGGCCCAGAGAGTGCTGGTTAATGGAGTCAAATCCAGTTGGAGGCCACTTGAAGCCCTGTTTCCCAGGGCTCAGTATTTGAGCCAGTTCTCTTTAACATCTTTATCAATGATCTGGACAAGGGGATCGAGGGCACCCTCAGTCAGTTTGCGGACAACACCACCAGAGAGTCCTGGTGAATGGAGTCAAATCCAGTTGGAGGCCACTTGAAGCCCTGTTTCCCAGGGCTCAGTATTTGAGCCAGTTCTCTTTAACATCTTTATCAATGATCTGGACAAGGGGATCGAGGGCACCCTCAGTCAGTTTGTGGACAACACCAAGTTGAGCGGAGTGTTGATCTGCTTGAAGGTCAGGAGGCTCCACAGAGGGATCTGGACAACCTGGATCAATGGGCTGAGGCCAATAGTACGGGGTTCAACACGGCCAAGTGCCATGTCCTGCACTGGGGTCGTAACCACCCCCTGCAACACTACAGGCTTGGGGAGGAGAGGCTAGAAACTGCCCATGAATTGATCCACAGCAAAGTTGGGACCAGAACATAACTGGTGCTGGTCTACAGAACTGGAGGAAGCTTTTGGAGTGTACAGGGCTGCCGAGGAGCCGCCACAGTCCCCCAGCTCTGCAGTGAGTGGGAATGCCCCCAGGCACTGGGATTCTTTAAACCTGGCTGGGAATGTTTTGGTTACAGCTTAGTTCTAGATACCACTGAAATAGTCAAATCATCTCTTTTTTTTTTTTTTTTAACTGTGTGTCTGAAATGATCAAAGGGGCTTTTCATGTCATGGGGTGAGCAAAAGAAGCTCTCAAGGTCAAACCCCAAATGGCCTAATGACTCTGGGACTCGGATCTGACCTCCAGTAGCAGCCAGGAGATGAACAGTTCAGGAACCAGCAAATGAAGCTTTGAAAGCCAATAATGCCTTCTGGCAGTGAGCAATCAATTGACAGAGAAATGAGAGAGAGGGGGGAAAAAAAGACAGACCATTCAGCCAGGCTGCAGGAAGGGCAGCACCATGAAGCAGGACTCTCAGAAACAGAGCGGCACCTTTTTTCCTTCCTCTCCCTTTCCCAGGGCAGAGTGGCCATGGAAACAGACACACTTTGTGCCCTCTGAAGGGGCTGCAGGAGAGAGCAGATTGACCCTACCTGCAGGAGGTTAATTGGGACACACAGCTCCAGCATCACTACGCTGAGGATGCTTTTTCCTCTCAGAAATAAAGGAAAGCAATAAGCCCACATGAGCTCCTCTGATGAGCCTGGTCATTTGGGGCTGCCTTGGGAATTGCCAGCTCATTCCACATAACACAAGGAGAGCCCACAGCTGCCAGGGACTCTCATTCACATCTGTGCCAGATTTCAATGGTTATTCCTAGAGCCCTTGGTAATTCCTATACACTTATTTCCCTGGCATGCTGAGGGTTTTTTTTCCCTTAGCATTTTGCCTTCTTTAAGCGACTCCCAATTTAGACTGGTTTGTTTTTCCCACTCGGCAGAGGGTTTCTCCCTGTGCCGGGCTTCCTCTGTCTCGTTTCCAAATGTGCTGAGCAACTTCTCACCAGACTAGGTCCAGCAGCTCGCATCAGGCAGCAGATGATTGTCACAAGTGCTGTCAGTGAGAGAGGCTGGATATTGCATGCATTAGAAAGCCATATTTTAATATCTAGAGAGGAGCTGGGATCTTTTGCAAATCCTGCTCTGTTGGGGATTTTTGGCATTTTGTGCTGCGCTCACGATGAGGCCAAATGGCAGCACAGAAATAGGTGCCCCTTTCTGCAGCTGTGCAGAGCACCAGGATCACCCCTTCCAGCAGGGAAGGGGTAAATCCCTCCGTTCAGCAATCAGCATTTTGCAGTATGGTGAGCAATTTCATGCCTTGTTCAGGACTCAGTTAACAGCTGGGCTCTGTGGGCAAGCAATTGTACATGGAAAGGGTTAAGCACTGCCCTCAGGAAGGTGGATCTTACTAGTTTGTCTTGATGGAAGAGCAGAGAGCTGAAGCCTCTGCCAGAGCTCATTAGGGATAATGCAACCTGATCGGAGACAGAGCTTTATCCAGCGGCTAAAGGAACCCACAGGGTGGCTTTCGTCTGACCTTGCACCGGGCTGCACGGTCCCTCCCCGGGGCACGGCCTCTGCAGACCCGCTCTCTCTTTCCAAAGAAAGTTATTGCGGCTGCAAGGGCTGGGTGGCCCTGCTGTAGGGACCGTGGCGCTGGGAGTTAGACGTGTCACAGCCCATGTATGTTCAGAGGATGGGTTATATTTGCTGGCCAAGCAGAGCCATAATCGGAATATCCTGACCGCGCTAGAGCTGCTTCCCTGCAGTGACTCGGGAATTGTGGCAGGGTGAGTCAAGCAGAACCACGTTCCAAGGGGAAACCAGTGGGCCCAGACGGGGACTCTTGAGCTGAACTGCAGTGACACTTCAGAGCAGAAACACAACAAAGTGACCTGGCCCCAGGCCACACGCAGTGTGTGTTTTGCAAAGCCCGAAGCTGTCGTGCTCGCAGTCTGCTCCGTGTGCGAGATAACGGGACCACACGCCTGACAGAAAATCCTGAGTTTCCCAGGACATCAAAACCGTGTGTTTCCCTGGAATGACAAGTTCTATCTTTGGCAAGCAAAACTCAGGCTCTTTAATATGCTTCTCCCCCAACGCTCCATGTTAGCGTGTGTTTGTTTAGCAAACAGTTACTAGGAGGCCTCGGTAGGATAAAAAAAAAGTGATACAGGGTATTATTATTCATGGATGGCAGTGGGGAGGAGAAAGAAAAACAGTGCTAATGTAGCCAAGAAGATCAAGTAAGGTTCAACTTTGCTATTCCAAAATCTGCTGCTATGATAATGAGACAGTCAAATCAGCTCAAATTAAGAGCTCAGGAAGGCTCAGCCTTTCGAAGAAGTACATTCGTGACAAGATTAATTTCTGCCAGCCAGTATATAGCATGGTATCATCCTATATTAACACAGAAACCCCAAATTAAAAAAAAAGGCAACTGAAAACTGTGCTAAAACCCAGTGATGTCTATCATTTCCTGTAATCTTCAGTGCTGGTCTTTGCTGTTCTGCACGTGGACTAAAATGTGCTGAACCACCTGGCACTGTTTAGCTGCCATTTACAGGAAGCTTTGCCTTCTCCCCTCCTCTCTCTCCAACAAACACTCACTAAAAGGCAGCACACCTGCATTTTCCAAACAGTTTCAGGTGACTTTCATAGGCATAAAGGGCAAAAACTCAGTAAAACAGCCATTACAAAAACCAAACAACAAAAAACCCCCAAGAAGCAGGAAAAAGGGCAGCTCTGCTCCCTATCAAAATGGCCAGAATGGCTTTATTTCCCCTTTTTTCCTTTTTTTTTTTTTTTTTGCCCCCCTTCTTTCTGTTCAGCTCAGTCCCCTGAGAATTGCAAAAGGTGCGGTGAAGAAAAAGTAAGTTCTTCCTGAAAATATTCTTCTCGGGTACCACGATAGCATGAGTCTCTCCTGCCTGTGACCAGCCCAGGAGGGTGGCAGCAGCAGAGTGATCTCAGTGGTCTGTGCTGGGGCGGGGGTGAGAGGAGGAAGGGACTGCGATGTGTGATGTGTGCGGCACTGCTGGCCTGCCTGGGCAGCGCCTGTTGGGAGCGCGCTGCCGTGCAGTAGCGTAGCAAAGGCTACCGTAAGATCTTGATCTCGAAGCGATCAGAAAGCCAAGGGCTATCTGGAGCGTGTGTTCGTTTCTTACGGTTTGGAAAGGCTGACTGTTGTGTCAACGTCCAGGAGTCAGTAAACATGGGAGCGAGTGTTCCCAGATTGCCAGCCAACACTTCCAGGTTTGAGCTCTTTCCGAGCTCAGTGTAGTTTAAAAAATAAACAAAACAAAGAACCAAGTAGACATCTCCTTGCTTTGGTTCCATCCTCTGGAATGCACCGGAATTGTCTTACTGAGTGAGATCGAACTCTCATGTTGAAGTGCTGATGTACAGCTGCCTTGTCTTTTGTGTTCAACCAGATTTGCTGTCCACCATCTCTACTTACCACTTGCTACAGCCTCATGCTAATATGAACGATTAATTGCCAAGGATTAGCTTTTAGCTGCTTTTGTACACAGTTTGTATACAGTTGTTGCTATTTATTAAATATGTGATATCTAATCCAGTGCTTAGTGTTTACAAAGGGAAGAACCATCTGTGCTTGAGATTAAAACACTTCATTCACATTGTGCCAAAGCCCTCACCACGGGCTCTGTGCTCTGCGCTCTGCAGTAGTTAGAGAAAAGCCTTGGGAGCCCAGGCTTGGGAAGGATGGGCCCGTGCGTGGATGTGTCCCTGCATCAGAGCCCTTCTGTTTGACACAGGGACGGCCTGCCGAACACAGAGATAACCGTGGCTGTGACGGAGAGCAGAGAAGCTGACCAGGAAAGCAAGGGGGTTTTAGCAGAATGAAGGACTAAGAACTGGGGAGGTGCTGAGAGCTTAGAGAGATGCTGTAGAGATGTTTCCCACCACCTGTGGGATTCATATGTCTCTTTTGCAAAAAGAGGGGTGCTAATATTCAATTTCTTTGTAGGCTGCTTGCAAGGAATAAACAACAGCTGTAATCCCTTGTGTGAGCCCAGGTCTTTCTCAACAGCGTAAGATACGCCAGCAAAGGTCCTCATACATCAGGCTGTCAGTCTACGGGCAAACTCCAGGGCTGTGCAGCCCAGGAAAAGTCTACACCCACAGGGCAGGAGGATTTGTCTCCCTAAAGGAGTACATCTAGTCCAGCTTGTGAGGTGGCAGAAATGCCTCAGCCTAAATTTTGTGCTCTTGTTCCAAGTGTGAATGGAAAAAAAAAAAACCCAAAACCAACCCTCTGAAACCCGCTGGAGAAGCCTTCCATGGCCTGCGGAAGGACCTAGGTGCAGCAATCCCAACGAGCTCGAGTCAGCCCTTAGCAAAGCCTCCAGAAATGCTCAGACACTCGTGTCACAGGACCCTGCTAGTGTCAGACACGTTGAACAGGTAGAGGATCCCGCCACTGCCTTTCTGTCCATAGGGATTTACTGCTGCTGCAGGCTTCCCCATCTCTTCACAAAGCCATCAGTGTGGCTGATGCTGGTAAAAAGGATTTGCCACTTCTAACACATTTCTGAAAGAAATGTTAAACAGGTCACCAGTTTTGCAGTCAAACATCACCTGAGCTCTGTTCTGATTTCCTCGCTACACGGCAACCCGGTGTGGTATCAATGAGCAGGTAACTCTGCCTGCAGCAAACTGGTTATACCTTCTGGTGAGGAACAGGCAGTAGAACTGGTTTAGCCTTCCAAAAAATTCCACGCTATAACAAGCAGGGCTAATGTGCCTCGGATTTGAAAAGAATTAATATCAATTATTCTTATGCATATTCATGAAAGGAAGACTAGTTTAGCAATCAAGCTAATAGTTTTTGCTTAATTACATTTAGTTGATTTCATGCTATCTTGGCACGTTCCTTATTGCATTTAACCCTCCCACAACTGCTCCAGCAAACACCAGCACTCGGAGCTCGCATCCCCTGTAAATCGTGTCTCAGGCTGAGCCGACTGCTTGGGACAGCGGGACTTGGTTGCCAGCACTTTATCTCCCTGGTGCACGGTAAAATCACAAAAGTAGCTTGAAGAGCAGTTTCCAGGTGTTCACCAGTGCTGAGGGTTAAGGCATTTCTTCCTCCTCCCCCTTCCCCCCTCCAATTTTTCTGAATCCAAACCATTGTCCACTTGAATGCAAGATAGATACCAGGAATGGGAGATGAAAGGGGAGCACCAAGCTGAGGGAAGGTTTTGTCTGGGTAGGCGGTCTGGAGCCTGACCCTGGCAACAGCTCATGACTTGCTGTGGTGCAGAGGGTTGAAGAGCAGGTGGGATGTTTGGTGCGTTGCCAGGGCAGGGCGGGGGGCATTTCTCCATTAGGGTCTGTCTCTTCAGTTGTCTTCCACGGAAAGACCAGGCTTTGCAATACTGCATTGCCATTCCAGCTTCTTGCTCCAAGACCAACGTTTGTGTGGCACAAAGAGTGGGAACGTGCAAGCAAGTTGAAGTTGTGGGTCAGGCAACAGGGCTGGGAAGGAGCAAGAGGGTGGTAGGAGCACCCTGAGGGGCACTCGCAGGTCCAGCTGGCAGGGGCTGGGCAGAGCAGGCGCTGGCATGGCTGGAGCCTTCCTAGGGAGCGTGTACCACCTTCTGACAGGTGAGAGCAGAGCATGCTGCCACGGCTTGAGGATGGCGGTAAGGTTTGTCTGCCTCAGTGTGCAGGGAGGGCAGGCAAACAGTTGGAGTCTGTCTGGTGCTGCTGGGACTGGGTATCTTGCAGTAGTGCTGCTAACCGGGGTTGCAGTTTTCCTGGGCAGAAGGCAAGGCCAGGAGAAAAATGGGAAACTTGAGCTTCCATGTGCCATGCGTTTGTTTTCTTTTTTGATTTTCCCTATGCTAGCAACTGCAGAAATAGGACAGATGTTCCCCTCTCATCCTCTCTTGAGCACTGGCACTGCGGTGACATCTAAAGGCAGTGCATGCCTTTGAAGTTTGCCTTTTCAGTAATTTCATTCACTTACCATTTTCTTTGCCAGCACACCATTTGCATCTGGGCTTTGCTCAGAAGGAGGACTGACACTATTTATCATTTAATAGGGCTTGATCACTCTCTGACAACTCAACACCTTCTTAACAGCATTAAGGAATTTACAGGCAGCCATGCCTGAAGGCTACTTTTCTGCCCACTTCAGCTTAGTCAGCAGCAGTTGTAGCTGTAGCTGTCTGGGTGCCTGCAGGCAAATGAAGCTTTGACATATAATCAGCAGAAGTATTGTATCCCCTTTTAAACCAAATAGACTTACTCTCTCCACAGATAAAATTATTACAGCTATAACTGAAATCAAATAATTAACCATTATTCAATCTGGGCTTTTCCAGGCAATGTCAAAATTAAGATATCATGTATTTCCACAGCAAAATACAAACGGTTTTATATTAATTTTGTTTTCATGGATTCCTGCTAAGGAATAATGCTTACAGAAGAGCATAGGAGTTTGCATTCTCTCAGACTATGGGACACAGTCCCTGGGGGAACCACAGGGATGTGAGTGAGCTGGTGTGTGCAGGGTCCTACCCCTCCAGAGCACAGATCTGCTGCAAACAGGTCTCAAGGACTCCCTTGGGGCAGGATGCAGAAGTGGTCTGTAAAGTGCCAGACCAGGAACAACTCTTGAGCATGGCTTTATACTCCACAGGAATCAGTGGGACTTAAGGGGTTTGGAGATTCAAGGTCTTACACAGCACCTTAACATCCTTCCACATGAAAAAGCAGATTAAAGGTTCTCTGTATTTCCTTTGCAACCCTATCCCCAAGTTTGGCCTCAACTTCTTGTCATGATCCAAGAAGCAAGTGTTACCTTTTGTTATGGCCTCAGCATTTTCTAGAAAAAACATCCTGCAGGTCCAGTGGTTGGAATCATGGCATCAGAATGCGAACTCTTTCAGTTAATGAATAAATAAACATTTTTAGTGAAGAGATGTTTCTTAAAACAAGTCCCTGTCAATAAATACCATAGACATGTATAGCTGCCATAAGCAGGAGACGTTATTCCTGTGCAGAACAAAGCAGGAGATTAAGGAACTCTCCATCTGTTTCTGGACTGTGCAGCACATGGGATAGTGCTCAAAATAGAGTGTGCTCTCTGTTTCTGAGAGCCTGGGCAGACAGAGACTGGCATAGGCATGGCAGGATGGAGCGCAAAGTATATTGCTTGCTTGGGGAAGTAGGGGGGGGGGCTGCAGGAAATACCCCTTAGTAAATGGAGCATATGAATGAAACCTGGTCCTGATGCCAAGTTTATTCTGCAGGCCTTGATGGAGCTAAAAAAGCACATTAGACAAAACCATTATTGAACTTCTTGATTACATAACAATTTCCTCATCGTATTTCCAAGAATATTGAATCTATATTCAAACACCCTCCTACTCTCTCCCACACACCACCCCTTCTCCTTGCTATATCAGCTTCATTACTGAGCATGAAGACAGAAAAAGTATAGGGCATGTTGCCATGAGCAGATAGATCTTGGATGCTTACACCGAGACTTTAGAGCCATCTATGGGATTTGGGCAGCCAATCCTCATTAATTTTAACGGCCTTGAAAAGCTCCAGTCTTGCGCCTTGACCCTAGTTAGGATCTTTAGCAGTGCAAAGAACAGATAATCAAGCAATAAATATCACCAAGCGTAAATGCTGGGTTAGTCCCTGGTGCCTCAAACTTACCACGCTGTGCTGTCTTGGGGGGTGGCATGCACACGCGCAGCTTTGCTGCCCTCAAACTGCTGCTACCACAAGCTCAGGAGAGACAGGAAATTTCTGGACAGCCTGGCTTCTTTGCAGGAGCCCTCTTCCCCCAGGGAAGACACAGACCTTGCCGACACAAAGGATGAATCCCTGGGGCCACTCTCACCCAGCAGGCAGGATCGGGCCCAGTGCAGGTGAACATCTGCTGAAAGGTGTGTGGTCGAGGTTGTCTGCTAGTTTCGGGGGGGCATTTTGGAGGAGGCAGAGATTCATGGCTTGCAAGCACGGCACATCTCTCCTGCCTCCGGAAGCAGCAGTGGCACACGAACTGGCTGCGCTTACTCACATAATCAGCTTGCTTGTCTCATTTGCATGTGTAATAAGCAGCGTATATGTACAATCATGCCAATCACTTCAAGGCAACTGCTGTAAATTGGTTCAAAACCTTGCCCTTCCTGTCCTTCTGTTATTTACCTTTCACAAAGGAACCGCAGCAGCAAGCCAGAGATTCACTCAGTAAAAACCCTCGTGAAACAGGCAGTCGAGCAAAGGAGAAGTTTTTTCTGTAATCTTGCCCACACTAAGACTGGCTCTACAAGCCAGTCTGTCATTAGGAGCCGTCCGATACCCTCTGCACGTCACCTAGAAAAGTACCTGATGGGAAATTTCACAATTTATGGTGCAACTATGAGAGTAAATACTGAAGCAAAGAGGAAGGGAAACACACAGCTTCTCTCACGCAATCCACTCGCAGAAATGGTCTGAAAGCTGTGCAGGGAAAAGCTAGTCTTGAACCCTGTCCGCTTTTTGAGTGGTTTAAAGAGTACTTGTGACGCTCTGTTGTGGATACCTGACCAGTAAGACCTGGTCTGTCATGGCTCTTGTCATTAGCTCTGACAGACCCCATGTGAGAGAGAACAGCTCTCACCATGGATTTCCTCACCTGCCTCTGCCACCGATGTGGCCTGGCCTGAGGCCAGTCTTTTCACCCTTTTGTGCCTCCAAATCTTTTTCCTATGCCTTCAATTTTTTTCCATTGTTTTAGCTGTGTGTTTTATAGGACCAGCTGCAGACATGGGGCATCCAAATCAGAAGATCTGGATGTGCCTGCAGTGATATTGGAGGTGCCTTTCCTGAGCCCCCATAATAGGTCAACGTATGCCAGATAAACCAGCAGCAAGACCTGCGGGGGGTGGGTGTGTGTGTGGTTATAGCTAGATCCAGGGGTAGGAACGTGCACGTTTCAGCAGCACTCACAAAACCCAACAGGACCCTGACACTTTACTTCCCAGTCCCTGCTCCTTCTACAAGTCCAAGCCTGTGCTCTAGAGACTTTTCTGTGCTTCAGCCTGTTCAGCCTCAGCTCTTTGATTGCCAGACGAAAAGTTTTCACCATCAGAGTTTTTAAGGAATCTTGAGAACTACTGCTTCAGGAGGAGCCCTCTCCCCATGCTTGCTTCCATCGCGAGCAGCCGTTGGCAGTCGATGCAGCAGCTGGGTTTTGGGTCACTGCTCTGGAGCAGGGACAACAGGCACTTTTTTCCAGTGGCTGCTTGCCTAAGCAGCTGGAGCCTCATTCACCTTAGAGGGATCATTCCTGTCCAAGTTTGTCCCACTGGCTCTTCTTGGTAAAGAGAAGTGAACCTGGAAGAGGAAGGAAGGAGGAAAGGCCAGGAATCGAGCGAAACGGCTGCCTGCCACACAGAGCATCGCTGGAGGCGTTCTTGACTCTCCTTCAGCTTTCTGTCTCTCATTACTGACAGTGGAAAATACAAAAGCTGCCAAGATAGAGGTTCAGTGTGGCCAGGATGGGAAACCTTATTAGACAGACAGACAGTGATTTCTGTAATCTGAGATCCCAGACTGTAAACACATGGAGATAGAGGCCCGTGCCACTGAACGCAGCGCTAACGCCTGACAGCAGCAGCTGGATCCAGTTTTCTGTGGACAACTGCCCCTTGGGTGGTTTTTGTTGGATGGTGGATGCTACCAGGACAAGGTATGCTTTAGAAGAGGAGAAGGGTCCTCTAAACCCCGCTGGAGATATTTGATCTCCGAGGTTTTTTGTACTTTCCAACTGAATACCTGAGGACAGTCAACTCATATTTAGAAGTTTTTCTCAGCCTGACAAGATTCCCAAAGATGTATGATTGCATAAGATCAAAAATAGGAAAAAAAATCTGTATCTTAGGAGCAGAGGTGACATATTGCTGCAACTTGCGGGAGAAATGATAAATGTCTCTCTCTCTGTTTATTGCTTAGCTCCATGGCTAAATCTGCTAAACCAAAACTAAATTTTACCCTCAGATCTCCTAGTTTTCAAATTTATGTTCATCTGGCATTGCCTTGATCTTCAAAGCAGGAACGTATATCAAAGGAGACAGAAGATTTGACATCAATTACTGGTTCTGGATGCCATCCACTAAATGAAGATGGAGTGTTAATATTTACACGGAAAGTGAAGGAGATAAAACACACTAGGTCCATCTTCTGTGTACAGTGTGCAGAGAGAAAACCAAGCAAAAAATTGAAATTGCCATTTAAAATTTCCCAATGCCCTTAAGAAATGTTGTGTTGTAAACAAAGAAATGACAGCAAAAAAACCCAGAAGAGCCTTCTAGGAAAGCAAATCGAGCTCCTTGCTCCTCCAGGGTGTTACCTGGTCTTCAGGAGATGGTCCTTTCAAACACCAGCCGTGTAGAAGGAGTTAACATTAATTTCTCCCCAGTTCATCAGGAGACACTTGACTTAGATTTTACTCTCTGGAGTCTGAAGCCATCAGTTCAAGCACTTTTCCCATGTCTCTCCCTGCTTCTCTTCATGCCATGGTTCTTCCTATTTTTTTGCACCGCTCCAGTCTTTCCCACAGCTTCTTTGTCTCATTGACCTGAGAAGTCTCTCATCGCACCCGTTGTTGTGGGGCTGTTTGTATTTCAGCCGCAAATTTATGGAAGAGGAAGGTAGCGAGAAGGAGGTGAAAGGTGCACTAGCACTGTGAGGGTGCTCAGGACAGCCAACAACAAACATGCTTTCAAGCGACCTGTTCAAAAACGAAAAGGAATCTTTCCAACACTTTTCCTGGAAACGTTTCAGTAACTGAAGGTGTGGCTGTTCTAGAATTCCCAGTACTGGTGCATTGCACAGGAGGCTGTTTACACCGTTCTCTTCTTTCACTTAATCCAATTTAGACAGTGAAACCAGAGTGTTCAATGGAGCTAATTTTTGTTTCTAGTCAAATCTCATTCTTCAGATTAAATTACTAGGTCTGCAGTGTCATGAACAAATCCGAGATAAATAGTACATTTTAGTGAGTTAAAAGGAATGTGATTTTATTACATTGATTTGGAGGGGATGTTCTTCACAACAAGTAGTTTTTAAAACACTTGTGAAGACAAAATTTCAAAGTTGAAACTCTTGCCTTAAACTTTGATTTTTTGAAGGTATGTGGGCTCTTCTTTTAGAGCCATAGCTTAAGACTGCCATGTGAATTTAATGAAAATTCATTACATTGATTTGGAGGGGATGTTCTTCACAAGTAGTTTTTAAAACACTTGTGAAAACAAAATTTCAAAATTCTAGTCAAATCTCATTCTTCAGATTAAATTACTAGGTCTGCAGTGTCATGAACAAATCCGAGATAAATAGTACATTTTAGTGAGTTAAAAGGAATGTGATTTTATTACATTGATTTGGAGGGGATGTTCTTCACAACAAGTAGTTTTTAAAACACTTGTGAAGACAAAATTTCAAAGGTGTGGCTGTTCTAGAATTCCCAGTACTGGAGCATTGCACAGGAGGCTGTTTACACCGTTCTCTTCTTTCACTTAATCCAATTTAGACAGTGAAACCAGAGTGTTCAATGGAGCTAATTTTTGTTTCTAGTCAAATCTCATTCTTCAGATTAAATTACTAGGTCTGCAGTGTCATGAACAAATCCGAGATAAATAGTACATTTTAGTGAGTTAAAAGGAATGTGATTTTATTACATTGATTTGGAGGGGATGTTCTTCACAAGTAGTTTTTAAAACACTTGTGAAAACAAAATTTCAAAATTGAAACTCTTGCCTTAAACTTTGATTTTTTGAAGGTATGTGGGCTCTTCTTTTAGAGCCATAGCTTAAGACTGCCATGTGAATTTAATGAAAATTCAAGCTTTTGTAGACCGTTTGTGCCATTCAGCTTTGGAGAAGATGGGAGGCTTTTCTTGAGAAGACCACAGTGTTTCTGAACCACATTAGCTCTGCGTGTTTCTCCTGTGGCAGCAAGGCTGGTTCCACTGTAAAGACTCTCTGTTTAGGGACAAATGTTCGCAAGTCCGATATTTCCTACCTATTAAGGTGTCTGTGCTGGGCTTGGCTGAAGAGAAATCCTGCAAGAATTTCTTTCTCCAGTGCCCCAGGTGGTAACTGTGGATATTCTGGTATTGCAAGGCTGGCTGAGAAAGGCCTCTGTGAGGAAACCTAAAATCTAGTTATGTGGGCGAGGAGGAAGTGTGTCAGATTTGCAATTAATGATGCAGAAATCCGGTCATACATTTTAAAATTCTTTGCTTAGTCTTGTGTATCTGGCCATCATGCACATACGTTGCAATTGATTTTATGCTGCTTTTCTGTCAAGCAGGAGAAAAGCAAGCAGAAGGGACCAGTTTACACTGAAATGAATACATAAAACATTAGTCACATATACGCGTGTTTTGAAACCATTGCTGTATTTTGGCAGTAGCCTGAGAAACTAGATATAATCCCACCCAATTAACAAACTAGAGATAGAATTCACTAGCAGGAAAAAACACTCTTCAAATTGTCTGTCAGCTCTAAAACCTCCCTAAAATGACTTTCAAAGAAGATGTAATTAGGGAAAGCTAGGAAGCACAGCATTAATGTCTATATAAAAACAGGTATGGAAGGACAGCCTGCCTACGCCATCTGAAAGCTGCAAATACACCATCTAGTACTTCCTGCTTTCTGGTTCTGCCCAGGATCGCTGGCCCCAGATCTGATCAGATCTATGTGGGGTTTTAGGGGGGCTGCTCACTGCAGACCCTCCTCCTCTGTACTCTGTAGCCCTCTGGTTTCTGATAGTGGATGAGCTCTCCAGAGGCTGGACCTGCCCTGCCTCCACTGTCTCTGTCTCGGTGTTGCGCAGTTCGTTTTGCCTGGAGGAATTTCCTCTTTCCCCTGGCTGTGATGGGGGGCTGGGATGGCCAGTCTGTCGCGTGCAGAGTAGCTCAGAGCTCAAAGTTTGCTGAACTTTTCAGGTATTTCACAATTGTCAAGTTTCAAATTAGAGATGAGTCATTAAAAAAGTGTATTTCTTGTATGCTTATACGTAGTAGAATTGTACACACATCTCTGTAATTAGCCATAGGCATCCAAAATTACAGCTGTAACTGTGCGTTAAATGGAGGACATCGCTCTGATGGAATCCTGCATTACAATTGCATTCCTTCTTGCTTAGATTGCAGAGCTTGCTGTCCATATGGGCTTTGTTGGGCACCTAATTAGTAGTTAATCAAAAGCTCCTGCTGTGAACTGCTTCACAGCCTTCCTGGCATCCTGACTGCTTGGTACGTGTTCCTTGACTACACAGAGACGAAGGCACAGGAGTCGCAGTAGATGCTTTATCTCTGCATCTGACGTAACTGAAGCAACTTCCAAAATAAAATCTCCTCCGGATGAATTGGTTATCTGACTTCTGTGCACTAAGAGCAAAATTACCCCTGACGTGCGTTAAGTGGAAATACAGCCATGCGTTAATGGCAGTGAGAGACACCGTAATATATTCCGAGATGAACTCACTGTTTTCTCTTTCCTTTCCAGATTTTGGCAATCATTTCCATCATGTTTATTGTACTATCTACAATTGCCTTGTCCCTTAACACACTTCCTGAACTACAAGGCATGGATGAATTTGGGCAGACCACAGATAATCCTCAACTTGCCCATGTGGAAGCGGTGTGCATTGCATGGTTTACAATGGAATACCTCTTGCGGTTCCTATCCTCGCCTAAGAAGTGGAAGTTTTTCAAAGGCCCGCTGAACGCTATCGATTTGCTAGCTATCTTACCGTACTATGTCACCATCTTCCTCACAGAATCCAATAAAAGTGTACTTCAGTTCCAAAATGTTCGACGGGTGGTCCAGATATTTCGGATTATGAGGATACTCCGGATTCTAAAGCTTGCCCGACACTCAACGGGTTTACAGTCCTTGGGGTTTACCCTGAGGAGGAGTTACAATGAGCTTGGATTACTCATCTTGTTTTTGGCCATGGGCATTATGATCTTTTCCAGTTTAGTGTTTTTTGCAGAAAAGGACGAGGATGATACAAAATTCAAGAGCATCCCAGCTTCTTTCTGGTGGGCAACAATCACCATGACAACAGTAGGCTATGGAGACATCTACCCCAAAACACTTTTAGGTAAAATAGTAGGAGGACTGTGCTGCATTGCTGGAGTGCTGGTGATAGCTCTTCCCATCCCAATTATTGTCAATAACTTCTCTGAGTTCTACAAAGAGCAGAAGAGGCAGGAGAAAGCCATTAAACGTAGGGAAGCTCTTGAAAGAGCCAAAAGGAATGGCAGTATTGTTTCCATGAACATGAAGGATGCGTTTGCCCGTAGTATAGAACTCATGGACATTGTGGTTGAAAAGAATGGAGAAAGCATAACCAAAAAGGATAAAGTTCAGGACAATCATTTATCTCCCAGCAAATGGAAATGGACCAAGAGAACACTCTCTGAAACTAGCTCTAGTAAATCTTTTGAAACTAAGGAACAAGGATCGCCAGAAAAAGCCAGGTCGTCTTCAAGTCCGCAGCACCTGAATGTCCAACAGCTAGAGGACATGTATAACAAAATGGCAAAGACTCAGTCACAGCCAAACCTCAATACTAAAGAGTCAAGTCAATCTGGAAAGCAAAAGGAAGAGCTAGAAATGGAAACCCTTCCTGGCCCTATGGTGCCCTTGCTGACGACCCGCACTGACGGGATCATTGACATGAGGAGCATGTCCAGCATTGACAGCTTCATAAGTTGCGCAGCAGAGTTCCCTGACTCTGGGAGGTTTTCCCACAGCCCGCTCTCTACCCTTCCCTGCAAAGGTGGCATTAACGTGATTCAGGAACAGAGCAGGCCAGAGGGGAGTGGTGCCAGATTCGTGGAAACGAACCCGAGTTCCGAAGGCAGCCACCGTTCTGCTTTTTTCATAGAAAGTCCCAAAAGCTCCATAAAGGCCAGTAACCCTTTAAAACTAAGGTCTCTGAAAGTCAACTTCATGGAAGAGGACACCAGCACATTAGTACCGGCATCAAATGTACTGAGAATATATCCAGGCCCTCTCAAGAGCCGGGGAGCTGCTGCTGCTGCTGCCACAGATGCTTCCTTACTCTCTGACAGATCTCTCATGAGCCCAGAAACCTCGATCTACACAACTGCAAGTGCAAGGACGCCCCCGAAGTCACCAGAGACGCAGACAGCCATAGCTTTCAACTTCCATGATGCTGGTATACACAAATACATAGATGCTGACACTGATGATGAAGGTCAGCTGGTTTATGATTCAAGTCCGCCCGGAAATGTGAGTCCCAAGTACAATGTTACAAACAGTGGCTATCTAAAGCAAAAGGACAATGTTTATAGAACAGAGAAGAACCATCTAGAAGCTGCTGCGTTACCCACCTCCCCTAAGCTGATAGGGCAAAACTGCATTTACTCTATGGAAGGTATCACTGGAAGAACCCAGGGCAATCAGGAGACAGTCAGACTAGAAAACCACATTTCCCCAGAAGTCCATGTATTACCAGGCACTGGAGGACATGCTAACACACATGATCAAAGCATCTGAGATGGGCTCCAAAAGAACTTACTGAAAGTTTAAAGGAATATCTTTACAATCAACACAAAAAAAAGAGCTTCTGCATGGCATGAACTTGGCTGAAACAAGCCACCTGTTTCTAAAAGTCTGGGGGAGGTCCAGTGTGGGTTTGTGAAAATGTCCTTCTCTGAAACAACTCTAAAGACGTTGCCCACATCAGTCAAAAATAAGGATTGCAAATCATGATCACACATTGATCTCCTTTCATGTTGTCCAGTGAAGCCAATGTGACCAAATATCCATCCATTCCCCTCGAACGCTCGAGCTCCTTTTGGAAATATTAATATCTGATTTGCATTAGTTCCATAAAGGATGCCAAGGCAGCCAGATCTGAACTCTGGAATAAATTGCTGGGGTTGGTATAAAGCTATCAAAAACACAATGCTCACTGCTTCAGGGCAGCTGTTCCCCATCTACAGCTTTCTCTGATGGATATTATGTCTAAAGGTAACAGGGAACACTTGCTTTTATTGGAAAATCCAAGTGAAAACCATTTAAAACAAATAACAGTCTAGGGAAACCAATTACTGAAATGCTCTGTGTGTGTTTAATAATACGACATCCTGTAGGACCTGACGTTTTCTTTTGAAGTATCAGCAGGGTGAGTTGCACCACTTGTATCTAACTCCAAACATCCCCTAGGACATAGTGAAACTTGCACTTACCCTCTGCTAAAAGTCGGTACCTACCCCAGGGCCAGCGCGTGGCCCCCGGGGCCCCACAGCCCACGCTGGGAAGGTGTGAAGGAGCCATGCAGAAGCAGGACTCTCCGGAGGCATCGCAGCCAGACCCCCTTCCCGCTGCCGGGGAGCGTAGGGCTGGAAGGAGAGCTCAGCTCTCGCCCTACCCTTCCGCGGAAGGGAGGTGCTCGCTGCCCTGCCCCATGGGGACGGCCGGGCGCGGCGGCATGTGCCGGGGTGCCGGGATGGCTCCCTGGGCTCCCCTTCCCGCCCGCGTGCTGACTCCAGGCATCGGCCAAAGTCTCGCCCTTGGCGTAGGAGAGGAACCGGTCGGTCTGAAGCTTTTTGCGCCCGAGGGGCGCGGTGGAAGATATGCAAGCGTTACATAAATATGCAAAAAGAAGGCTCCGTTAGCGACCCGCCCCGGGCCTGGCTGTGCTCGCTCTCACGAGGAGGTCAGGCGGGAGCGGCTCCTGCAG
>NW_010410921.1:0-2413 GCF_000710305.1 Buceros rhinoceros silvestris | reverse complement strand
GCGAGAGACAGGAGAATCGGGCCTGATGTTTTAGTAACATCCAGTCATTTTTAAGTGAAAGATGAAAAAAAAAAAAAGAAAAAAAAGGATCCGACCATTTTAACTGAACAGAACTAGCAGCCACCAGCCTAGGTTTTTAAAATATTATTGTTTCAATAAAGTTATGTCAAATCGTGTAGGAAATAATTTGTCTTTGGTTTTTAATCTTGGGGGAGGAAAAGCACTTTACGTTGACTTTTTGTTGTTGTTGTTGTGATGCGGAGTAGGATAGCAGAGTGTAACAATCAAGCACTTTAACCAAGCACTATTTTAATTTGTGCCTCCTGTCATGACTGTGATTTGTTACACGCCCGTAGCAAGTCACAAGCTGTCCTGTGGTAACTGTGATGGTAATCTTTTATGTTGTTCTCTGTTTCTACTGTAAAACTCAATTGTAAATAATTCCGTCGATGAGTGTTTCCTGACCTGTTTCGGAGGACCTGCTGGGGTCTGCATGCAGCAGGTCCGGGGACGTGCTGAGGCACGGGATGCGGGAGCGGAGGCACACAGGCGGGAGGAAGACCCCGAGCCGCTCGAGTCCGCTGCGTTTTGTTCCTTCCTATTGTAAAAAAAAAAAAAAAAAAAGCCGTTGGTTAGTCCTGAATGTAAATGTCTGTCCGTCCAAGCTGTACAGTACTTCTGTCTGTAATCTGTAATAGTGAATGCAGCATGTACGGACAAAAGCAATAAGCACATATATGTTTTAGGAACTATTATGGGTTACGACGATAGCTTTGTTAGGTCTCTCCTTGGCACAAAACTGTACACGCGTTGGGGTTAACTCTGCTCTGCTCAGCCCACCCCACCCCTGGGCGGTGGGACGCAGCCCCAGGTACCCGCTCAGAAGTCGCCCTTGTGTCCCAGCAAGGCAAGACCCTGGGGAAGGCGTGAGTAAGACCTGAGCCACCGCCTCACGAATTAGCCCGCTGGCAGCGAAGGAGATTTCGTGCCAGGCAAAGAATGACACGGGAGGTATTTGAAATAAGTTCAAGGCATCAATGCATGCGAGTGATACTCTCCAGGGTATTTACGCAGGGCCAATTCCTGAGGTTCATTAGCTTTTACTCTGCCTTTACTCAGCCAAAACCACCGTTCCACTGAGTGGGCTCTTTGTCTGGTGAAGGACTTTAGGATTTGGCCATAGTAAATACAAGTGTACTTAGAGGAACCGAAGTATTGCTGAGATACTAGTTAGGATTGAGTTGTCACGAAAAGGTAAAGTGACTTTCCAGCAGATAAGCTTTAAATACTGATTTATTCTATGGCTTTCCAAGGCCACAGAGCAGCGAGAAATCTTAAAGAGACCAGTCTTAAGGTAATCTCTATGTTTCAATGATCATTCATGTCTGCCATCAGCACAAATGTAAAAAGAAGAAAAATCAGGGAAAATTTTTTTGATAAAAAGTAAGTAATAGTGATTTCCAAGATAAATATTTTTAGAGCTGATGCTTTCATGTGGAAAAAAAAGTCATATTTTACATATCACGAAAGTGAACGTATTTAAATATAGCCATATAGTGTAGTATTTACCACACTCTCATCCAAACTGATGTATTTGGTTTATAGATGGCACTGACAAAAATGTATAGATCAACAATTCTATCATTTTTTAACTGATAATCAACTGGTGCAACTCTCCTTGTAACCAAAGGCCCTCTGTCTGCCTTGTGTGATCACTCACGACACACACTTTCTATCATCTATTTAGTCCTACCTTCAAAGTAGCATTTTATTGAGTCACTTTTGAAAGCCAAATTCAAAAGTATCATTTAAAAAATCTACCTTTTAAGTCTGAATAGCCAAAGTCCTATAGATTTCTTATAGAAAGCAAATAATTTAAAATTAAGCATATAATATGCTTGAAGAGCATTTATTTCTTATTTGTGTATGAAGATGTAGCTCTCATTTTGTGCCCAGTTAAAAAGGAATTATGTTTAATTTATTCTGATTAAATAAAGTCGAATATGAGGTATGTATCTATATATGTGTGTGTGTGTGCACGCATAATACACATATATATATATAACATAAGCACTGGGAAATCTACTCTAACCTAAAGCTATGGTAGACTCAATCTGTACTCATGACAAAAGGCAAGGCAGTGCTTTGAACACATAATGCTCACCAAATCCTAGAGACACTAAAAAGACAATTTCATCTTAGAGTTTCTTTGATACATGTTTCCCAAAGCTCCTAACAGTTGGGGACAATATGCAATCCCTCTGGCATCGAGCTGAAGCGTCCCTTTGATCACCCATGCTTGGCATTCGGGTCTGTGGATTCACTGTGCATCACCTAGCGAGCGAGCTGACGGAGTTTCCCTGCTGCTGCAGGAGACGGCGTTCCCGAAAGGACTGTGTAGTGTGATGTCTGC
>NW_010410920.1:92362-111760 GCF_000710305.1 Buceros rhinoceros silvestris | reverse complement strand
CTCCTGCTGCTGCTGTTCCCGCTCCCACTCCTGCCGGGTCTCTCTGGGGCCGCAGCTCCCGCGGGAAACAGCCCCGGGCTGCAGCCCCTGTGATGCCCTCCCCGGGCTGCGGGCTGGGGCTCTGCTCCAGCGGGGGCTCTGCCGGGCTGCCGGGGAAATATAATCTAATCTGGAGATGAGTTTGTTTTAAAAAAACGATGTTGCACAATAATATTAGATCATCCGTCAAACATATCGAGGGCAGACTAAAAGATACTCTGCAAATAGTAGTTAACATTAGTTAATCACCAATACGTAGAAATGTTTTTAGGGAATTTTGGCAGGGATCAGTATGAACACAGTAACTTTTTAATTTTCTTGTCAACAATCTGGATGTAAATATTGGATCAGTTTTGCCAAAACTGAAAATTGTGCAAAGACTGAAAACGGTTGAAAAATGAAGACATGAAAGCCAGCCTTGTTTTCAGAATAGGTCACTGTATTCATCAAAGCTGAGAACAAACTCTCTGAACAGTTTTTCTGATCTGTCCTCTCCTTGGAGCATGGTGATGCCCAACAGAGGTGTTTATCTGAGAGCTCAGTTTCCTGAACTACCTGATTAAATAATGTCTCCTGACAGCTGACTGCTTTTTTCCCATTCAGAGATCCTTATAAATACTGGAAGTACAGACTGCGTAATCTGGTTTTCATTTTTTTTTTTCCCTCTTCTGGGTAATTTTCTGTTCCACAGATGTTCCAGTGAAAATTATCACATTCATAGAATCATAGCATCACAGAATCATAGAATGGTTTGAGTTGGAAGAGACTTTAAACATCATCTAGGGCCCACCCCCCTGCCATGGGCAGGAACACCTTCCACTAGAGCAGGCTGCTGAAAGCCCCATCCAGCCTGGCCTTGAACACTGCCAGGGATGGGGCAGCGCCCACATCATTGGGCAACCTGTTCCAGTGTCGCGCCACCCTCATAGTGAAGAATTTTTTCCTTATATCCAATCTAAATCTCCCCTTTCTGTTTAAAACCGTTACCCCTTGTCCCATCACTATTCCTCCTGATCAACAGTCCCTTCCCATTTTTCCTGTAGCCCACTTTAAGTACCGGAAGGCCAATATAAGTTCTCCCTTGAGTCTTCTCTTCTCCAGACTGAACAATTCCAATTCTTTCAGCCAAAACATTTTAAAACTTTCATGCAGCTTTCTAATAATCACTTCCTCTAGTCCAGAAGATTTGGTAAATAAAACATTAACACTCACTAGTTCTTACATCTCTCCAGTGAAAACCAGAATTAAACAAAAATAATGAAAACTCAGAAAACATGGAGATTTGTCAACAAAAGTTTGAGTTTGTGCTCCTTTTCTATTTCATTTTTGGCTTCCAAGGAAATAGTAGGAACAGGTAACCGATGGATAGAGTTTGACAAAAGCAGCTTTACCTATTTAAACGTGTAGATGTTGACAGTGAAACACAGACTGGAACAGTCCCAAAAGAGAAATGTCACAAGTCTTGTACTAATTTAAAACTACAAATTGCTTGTAGCTGGTAACTTTCCCGATTTAATTGTGAGAGGCTAAAGCTGAGCACAAATGGCTGGAGCTATCTACAGCTATACTCAGCATCATCAGTCAAACATGCATTTCACAGCTGCTTGTCGTTTGCTTAACACAGTCTCTTATTGACCACCTCGCATTGCAGCTGCATGTTTTCTTTTGCTTTACACAACACAAGTACTTTGGAATGATATGTACACACATAGACCCTCCCCAACTCCAAGGAAACCGCAGCACGTCTATATTCTCTTGTTTGAGATAGGATTAAATTGTGATCATTAATGGATTCTTCCCTAATGCATTAGGAATCCATCTCCTATTTCTTTTCTGTAGGTAATTACACCTGTGGTCTCATCTCTGCCAAATCCAAGGAATCTAGTCTGAAACGAAGATCTGCTCAGAGGGGTCTGGTTGTCAGACACGGGCTGATGTGCTCCTCTATGGAGGAGCTGGCTTTTGGGAACTCCCTTTCTGAATCGTTTTTAGAGGGAGGTGGCTGGACTTACGAGCAGGGTCATCGTGGAAATTAGTAAACCCAATGTCCTTTATCAACTCAGCCTCACCTAGCAGCTGTCATTTCTTTTTATGATGGGCCCAGTTTCTTGAGGTATACTATAGGTGTAAGAAGAATCACCTGCTTCCCAGTGGTGTTACTTAAACTTCATATACACTTGTTACTATAAGTATAGACTATCAACTGTATGTCCTTGTTCAGGTCTACACATCCTTTACCAAAGCATCTGCACAGACGTGGCAAAGATTTGCACAAGGCATTTGGTACCGCAGAGCCTAATATCTGGGCAAGACTATCCCTATGCTCTGCAAACACATTCACTGAAGACAGGCTACGCTGAGGGATCTCAACAGCAACAGCAAGTCTTGCACATCTCTCAACCAGACCTGCTTTCATACCCAAATCAATGATCATGTAACAAACAACAAAACTCATCATTGTTGCTATTGTTTATAGACAATACCAAGCTTGGCAGATTATGAAAAGACGGGAACAGGATTAATGGAGAGTCTGGAAGAGATTGTATTTCATCCACGAGCCATTAACTAATGCTGATGCAGAGCAATTTCCCCTTTCCTTATTCATATGATAGATGTATTTTTCTCTGGACTCAGAGCAATTAGGATCACTAGCTAAGACAGGACTGGGTAAGAAACAGATCTTCCACTACAGCCAAACACAGCCCAGAAACGAAGGTGTTGATGTCTAGTGGATGTGAGCCCTCTACCCATTGTACCCACAGATCCACATAGACTTTCAGGAGCAAAATACCCTGTAATCCATAGATACAAACGGGGATGTGATTTCCTTTCCACATCTGGCTAGATGCATAATTTAACATTCTGTACAGAGAAAGAGCCAGGTCTGAGGAACAGAAAAAATACCACCATTAGAACTGCAAAGGGCATCAAATGCTTTCAGCTTATCAAAACAGAGGAATCAAAAGTGGTTTGATTAGAGAAAATAAGAAAATTCATGCAGGAGAAATAGTAGGTGCAATAGGTTCTTCAGTTTGGAGAAGGAATGCAGATCAAAACCCAATGGCTGGAAGCTAAATCCACACCGGTTTCTATCAGAAGATAGTCACCATCTTTTGTAAGGCTAAAGAGAATTAGTCTGTAGCAAATTCCCCAGAGGAAATGGTGGATTCTCCATTTGTCACCTCAAACGTTGATGCCTTTTAGTCAAACACAGGTAAGTGGAGTCAATATAGGGCTAACAATGTGAATTCTAATGGTGAAATAGTCTTTTCATTAGTGGATTATGCTGAGCTGGATTGATGATAATAATGAAATTTGATGGAAATTCTTCCCAGTTTCAGCAGTGAATGCTAACTTCCTTCTTTGCTGGCAATATCCCAAAATACAGCTTTAAGAGGTTTACATATTATTTGTGTGTGGGCAGAGAGTATTGCTTGCTATAATGAACTGTCAGCTTCTTACATGAGGAAGAAAAATGGTTTTCTGACAACCCTTTTGTCTCGTACTGACTATTCAAGGACAGAATATTGTACACCACTGCAGTGCCACGCAACAGGCCCTCTCCCTTAGAATAAAGGTGTCCAGCGACTACCCTGTCAAACACAAGGCAAGTCAGTCATCCACAACACAAGCTCCTACGCAATTTATTTTTTTTTTTGTCTCATGATTTAACAATTTAAGTGTCTTGTTCTTCCTTTGTGGTTCATTTTTAGTCATCCAGTTCACTCAGACACTCTTACTTGACCTTCTTAAGATTTCTCACCCCTGCAGTAAGGGTACAGGAACATCATTTTCCCATGGCTCATAGGAGAGTGCTGAAGAATGGGCAAACTGCAGGTGATGCATATATCTGTCAGATGGCAGCAGTCAATGTTTATAAATCTTTATGAATTTAGAATACCCATTTCTTGTTCCATTAGAGAGTGACAATTTTAAGATTTCTGGATTACAACGAGACTAGTGATGTGTATCGGGACCCTGCTGACACACATCTCCTATTACATGGTGGTTGACTGTATAAAAAATTAACTGCTCAGTGCCAACACTTTCTGCAACAGCCACTGAAGGAAAATCAGTGATGGGTAAAGGACTCTTCTATGATTTCCATCAGAGAATCTGGAGATAGAAAGTACCTGGATTTCTTCAATGACATGGTGTGTATTTTTGTTTTTGTTGTGTAAACACAGATAATATCATTAGAGCTCCACTAAACCTGATAGGAATAAACACCTGAGCTTCTCCAGCAAAGCTTTTCCAATTATCTTTAACATGGACAGAATGCATATTAGACTTGCTCGGGCCAAAATATTCCCAGTTAATTTCTCCTGGGGGAAAATAAATGGCAGAAGTTCATGTCAAACAACTCAGAGATCTATAGCTGAAAGTCTCAAAGGACCAAAATAATGTATTGGATTTCTGGGTCCACTTATAATAGCCTGGAATGACTTACATGCTGTGTTATTGGAATAGTGATGTGTGTGAATATAAACTTCTGATATAAATGATCAATAGATGCATGGCATACATACCCACCAACAGGGCTGAAATACATATGTATCCATTGTTATGACCGAAGTGAGGAGTTGGTCCATACTGTTTAGGTTTTTTAAGTGCTCAGTGAGAACCAATAAATACTTCCAGCAAAATCTGCTGAAAGAACTCTGAAACTCATTTTTTGTAAAAACTTGTAGAGGAGTTTGGAGCACCAGAGGGACTGCAACATGGAGTAAACTAGGGGAAGGTCGTTATTCACAAGGATCATAACAAATAGCATAAAGGAAGCTGCTCTGCAAAATAGGGTAGAAAAAAAGAAAGAAACTTGCTTAACTGTCTTCTTCCTCAACTCAATTAATTCAACTTTCATTACATCTGTATAATGTTGGTCTTTTTGCTCGAAGTGAGCAGAAGGGTAGGAAGGAACAGTGAAGATGAGGAGGCAGATCAGGCAAAAAACAGGTCAGGTAAGGGATGAATGGGGTCTATCTGGCTGAGTTGTCGCCTACATGGAGTAAGTCCATAACAAGAAAAAGCAGGATGCTTTTTGTACTACCAGTCACAGTATCTGCTAGTGCCTAATTATGGTCTCTAACACAATTTACATTTCTCAGACATAAGAAAATGTGGCTCAGGCTCATTTTAAATGTGAAAAACTGGAGAAAGTGAGTGACCTTCAAAGTGTTTTAGGGTCTAATTCCTACTGATTTCAGGTTCAGATACCTCACGCTCAATTTTAGGTATCTGAGGCAGTTCAGCTAAAAGAGTAGCTGCCGTAGGTACCCTCAAAGCATAAGAAGGACTTATAGACACTAAGTTAATTTATTGCATCTTCACTTCTCCTCAGTGATAAGAGAGAGCTGGAGGCAACTCAGTTATTTACAGGTTCCCATTTAACATCTAATACCATGTCTTAAAGCTGTGAGTCGTGGCTCTTCATGAGAACTTGCAGCAAAACAAAAGGCTGAAGTTAGGACCAGCAGCCAGGAACCCTGCATGTATGCTCTGACTGTTGGGTCATCCCCCACTTTTCTTATACAGGGAGAGAAAGCCACCAGAGCCAGCCCCCCGCAGCCCATCAGGTGCCTCCCATTCAGTGAATTTACATTTCAGCATAAACTTTTCCCACTGGCAGGTTGTATGCAGGATTTCACTGCCATGAGAATTTCTGCTCAAAGGCTGAAAAGGACTCAAACCCAGATATAGTTTCCTTTGTTTCTGAACTTTCATCAGTCAAGTTTTGGGCAAATTAATCTCTGAAGCTGACAGTAATTTGGCAGCACTGTGACCACCATTCCCTAGTTTGCTGATAACCACCTTACGCTTCCCCAAATGCTGTTGGCTCCTCTATGCTGACTGACAGTGGCTGTGCCTTCACCAGCTACTTCACCCCTCACTGCTGTTTGCCACTCAGGTTTGAATGCTTACTTTTGCCTTCATCAAGACAGAACATTAATGTCATGTCCATTAAAAAAAAGTAGTAAGAACGAATGGACAGGCACTACCTGCATGATTGTTTTGCTGGCTATGCTGTACAGCTGTACAGTCATTTGCTTCAGGTCAAGAAAGGAGAGGCATCTCTGCTAGCTGCTATTAGCAGATTTGTCATCAACTTCAAGCTCCTTGTAGAAGCCTCAGTAGGAGACCATTCAAAGGAGTATTTGTCAGGACACCAAAAAGTCTCTTTGAAATGGGCGTAACTGCGTGCATCGGCTTTGCACAGATGCCTCTTCAGGCCAATTGCACAAGACCTTTATTCACCTGCAGGTTTTAAGCAGTGCTCTGCAGGACACTAACAGCTGGATTTCTGCACCTCTTCTACACACAGGTTTTAAGCGCAGAGGTCATTGTCACATTGAGTATGGCCTAACCGAAGTGTTACTACCTAAACCATACAGTTTTACACAAATATTATCATACCATTTTTGTTTAACATCTTTAGCAATGAACTGGATGAGGGGATTGAGTGCACCCTGCGTGAGTTTGCAGATGATACCAAGTTAGGCAGGAGTGTTGATCTATTTGGTGATTGGGAGGCTCTACAGAGGGATCAGGACAGGCTGATTTGAGGGGCTGAGGCCAGTTGCATGAGGTTCAACAAGGCCGAGTGCCAGGTCCTGCACTTGGGTCACAACAACCTCCTGCAATTCTACAGGCTTGGGGCAGAGTGGCTGGAAAGATCCCCAGCAGAAAAGGGCCTGGGGCTGTTGGTTGACACTTGGCTGAAGATGAGCCAGCAGTGTGCCCAGGTGGCCAAGAAGGCCAAAAGCATCCTGGCTTGTATCAGCACTGGTGTGGCCAGCAGGAGCAGGGCAGGGATTGTGCCCCTGAACTCAGCACTGGGGAGGCTGCATCTTGAATACTGGGCCCAGTTTTGGGCCCCTTGCTTCAAGAAGAACACTGAGGTGTTGGAGTGTGTCCAGAGAAGGGTAGCGAAGCTGGTGAAGGGTCTAGAGCACGAGTGTTATGAGGAACAGCTGAGGGACCTGGGGTTGTTTAGCTGGAGAAAAGGAGGCTCGGGGGAGACCTCATCACTCTCTACAGCTACCTGAAAGGAGGTTGTAGCAAGGTGGGGTTTAGCCTCTTTTCCCAAGTAATGACATGGCCTAAAGTGGTGTCAGGGGAGGTTTAGATTGGCTATTGGGAACAATTTCTTCCCAGAAAGGGTTGTCAAGCATTGGAGCAGGCTGCCCAGGGAAGGAGACCTTTACATTTTCTGGACCCTGCACCAAGCTACCACTAGCTTGGCTAAGAGGTTGAGTGCTCCCATCACACTCCACTCCAAGACTACAATCAATGTACTTCATCAACTCATGGAGTGGGAGTACAGTTATCTCTTGCCTCTCTGTCATAAATATGTGGCATATTACAGATCAGTGATAAGAGTACAATTATTTGATAATTTGCTTAATTGAAGTGTCACAATTAGTGTTAGTTATATACCATTTCACATACAGAATCAGAATTGATTGATTGTAAACATTTTACATGTTGGATTGACATAATTTGTTTTGTCTTTCACCAAATTTTGATGCATAGAATTATTATAATCAGTAACATTAAAAGGTTAAAACTAATGAAACTACAATTAGATGCAGCATCAAAGTAAAAATTGTGGCTTCTGTTGGTGACCATTCAAAAAGATTTTCCCACTAGTGATGTTCTCCATCTTTCTTCAAGCTTTCTAGGATATGGTGTGTCTTCTCTGCTTCGTGATGGATGGTAATCAGGCTTCTTTGTCTGTTCCAGATTCATTTTAGCAATTGACTCAGGTCATCATGTTGCAACAGTTTTCTTATCAGTGTGAGATTCATTGCAATAGGAGTAGGCAATAAATCATGATACTGTGTATAGATAGATTGTAGTAATTGGTGGGTTGTTACAGGAGCTGAATACTTAAAGTCACATCCATAATCATGGTGAAATTACATTACAGATCTTAGAATGATTACATACCCCTGCAGTGGTGGTGTCTATCATAAATACAAAATCATAGAGTGTTCTCAGAGAAATACATCCATTTCCAACACAGGCAAGTACAGTTTCAGGGGTTTCATCAGGACGTATTTCATAATGACAAACATTTTGTGAGTGTCAAGGCAAATGTCTTGGGCCTTAATGGTATTACTCTCACAAATAATTCCTTGTTGTTGCTACTCATTTCCATTTTATTGTGGGCATCCTCAGTGTTCTAACACATGGAGTACACTGCCATTATGATTTAATCCCAGCACAATGATTGGGTGTGTGGTGTAATCAGAAGCGTTGTATATCATTAAAATGAAATCTGGTAACCTGATCTCCAGGGAAGGTATCCTGGTATCATTTCTTGGTATCATTCCTGGAAAGGCAAAAAAACCCAAGTCTCAGCAGGGTTTCTCCAGACAGGTTACCCTTTCACGGCTCACCCTTTTTAACTGCTTAGACTAGAGACAGAAGTCCTTTTTTTCCTCTTGGAATATCTCTGTCAGTCTCTTTAAATGCAGTTGAGTTAAACACTAGATGCCTTTTTGGCCTATTCAGCCCAGTCTGGAATAGACTGCAGTAAGTACCATGCTCTGAAAAACCCAATTCTGTTATATTAGGGTCACAGGGGTGTACTGGCCCCAGGGACTGATAGGGCTTTAATTCCTGTGTTAGGGTTTTGATTGCCTTCTCATGTTCTTAGTTCCATTTCCACGGTCTTCCTTTTCATACAAGTGAGTACAGTGGGTGAGCAATCCTAGAAAACCCAGGTACATGTTTCCTCCAGTTCCCTGAAGTACCCACAAGCTGTTATAATTCTATTGGGCCATCTGCAATTGTTCTGGTTTACTTTAAGTGTCCCACGGAATTGCCACACTACCTGCAATCCACCAAGTCCCTAATAACTTCACTTCTCTATTTGGTCCCTGACATTTTTCCAGTGGAAATTCAACTTCTGCTTTACATAGTGCCTGCCACACTGCTGCCGCCATTCCTCCCACTTTTTCAGGGGAGGTCCCTTCGCTTAGGATATTGTCTGTATGTTTGTACAGTTTTACATCCTGAGGAAGTGAGACTGCCTGCAAAAGCTCAGCAAGGGCAGCATGAGCAATTGTGAGTGAACACTTATACCCCTGTGGGAGTCTGTTGAAGGTATTCTATACACCTTCCTAAGAAAAAAACAAATTTCTCTTATCCTTCTCCTGTGGGAGGACCACAAACAACGTAACTCTGACATCTAGCAATTCCATCCATGGATGTGAGGCTGCTTGCGTGTAGCTTTTAAAGTTGTAATGTTGGGTACTGCATCCATTAGAAGAGTTGTGTTGGCATTTAGGAGCCGATAATCAATTGTCAGATGCCACCTTCCTGGAGTGGCCAGACAGGTGAATTGTCGGGGTGCGTGTGTGCGTGTGTGTGTGTGTGTGTGTGTGTGTGTGTGTGTGTGTGTGTGTGTGTGTGTGTGTGTGTGTGTGTGTGTGTGTGTGTGTGTGTAGAGGGGGGTTCTGGAAAAAAAGGTGCGCCGATAATCAATTGTCAGATGCCACCTTCCTGGAGTGGCCAGACAGGTGAATTGTCGGGGTGCGTGTGTGCGTGTGTGTGTGTGTGTGTGTAGAGGTGGGTTCTGGAAAAAAAGGTGCTGTTTTTCCAAGTCTGCTCTTACATCTGAAATTCCATTTTGTTCTGCAGCAGAAGTGACATCTAACGGTATCAGGGAGTGCAGGCCTTGTGCAGAGTCCATGCACTGTATCCTCCCAATTTCTACCAGGATGGGGTCTGTACTTGCACTGAAGAACCACATGCTGCCATCTGGCAAGTGCCAGTTTCATCCAACCAAAACATCAAAACTCAAAATATATTCATTGTGCTTTTTAAACACAAAGCAAGTAGATGACATGTGCTTTGCACCTGGGTGCCATAAATTAATTTTCACAATTTGGCAGACAAAACTTGTTCTATTTACTTCGATGACTTTAATTCTCTGCCATCCGGCTGGTGTACCCAGCTTCTCAGCACCCTGTTGTGTTAGTACTGAAATTTGTTCTCCCTTATCTATTAGCAATTTCACTAGATCTTGTCAAGGACCAACTGGAATCAGAATGTATTCTGCTTAAGTCATGGGTCTAGTCCCATATTCAGAGAAATCTGAGGGGAACAAGAGGTCACTATTTCCCTCATCATAATAATCAGCATCACTCCAAATGTCACCATCCCAATCCTCTGGGCACACTGTTAGTTTCCTAATTTGTGTGGACTTAGGGTAATGAGGGACCCACATGAGCATCACCTCGATTTCTTCTTCTAACTTCTGTGGTTTTTTCTTTCCTTCCGTAACTGCTTCTCTAGCTGTTCAATTGGAAGGGACAGTAATAACTCAGCTGCCTTCCTGCCTTCTATTTCCTTATTCAGATCTTGTCCCTCTATTATGCATTTTCCCCTCCTGACCAAAAGTTTCTATGCAGGTGCCTAACATCTTACAAGTAATTCCTCTTCTTCCTGGAGTACTACATCCAGCTCCAGAGTCCTCAGCACAAGAAAGGCGTGGACCTGCTAGAGCCTGACCAGAGGAGGGCCACATATATGATCAGAAGAATGGAAAGTCTCTCCTGTAATGAAGGGCTGAGAGAGTTGGAGTGGTTCAGCCTGGAGAAGTTAAGGCGCTGGGGAGACCTATTGCAGCCTTCCAGTAATTACAGGTGGGGACAGACTTTTTAGTAGGTCCTGTTGTAACAGGACAAGGGGTGATGGTTTTAAACTAAAGGAGGGGAGATTTAGACTAGATATAAGGAAGATAATTTTTACACTGAGAGTGGTGAAACACTGGCCCAGAGAGGTGGTAGATGCCCCATCCCTGGAAACATTCCGGGTCAGGTTGGACAGGGTTCTGAGCAACCTGATCTAGTTGCAGATGTCCCTGTTCACTGCAAGGGGGGTTGGATTCCTTTCAACACAAACCATTCTATGATTCGATATTTCTATGATTCTATGCCAATGTGAAGAGGGACTGTCAACTCGGTCCTTATTCCAGGCTTGAGGACTTGACCTCTGAATTCTTTCCACCCTTTCCTGCTCCCTTAAAGCTCTTAGGTAGGTTCAGGTTCTCCAGAAACACTTCAGCTGGCCCTGAGCCCGAATTATCAGAAGTCCCATAGTCCTCTATGCACTGGGTACCCCAGGCAAGTTCCTTATAAACATATTGGAAGGCATGGGGTTCTCCTCCGACAACAACTTCACAAGTTGTTGTTCACAACTGTGAAGTCTTCTCACAGCTTCAGCCACACCATACTTTACCCTAGGGACTGTGTCTCAGTTCACACCAGCAAAAAGGACCAGGAACACGAAGCGAGAGAGCAAATCACATACCACTGCCCCTTCTCTAGCTCCCTCTCCTTCACCTCAGCTCACACTTGACATTCCCATTGTCTGCAAGACACAGCTGATGTGACTGGGATTGTGAACATAAAGAAGGAAAATTAGTTACAGCTGGAGCAATTGTCAGGCAGGAAGATAATTGAAAGCCAGCAAAACGATCAACCGTTTAATTGCTTACATTAAAGAAATGAATTGACAGCAATCAAGCCAACCTATAAAAGGTACCAAAAAAAATGACATGTGAGGAAAATCGATTAATTTTCATAAGGAACAAGTGAAAACAAACTTAGAAAAATTGAAAACCCAAGCTTATGTTGTTTATAAACCTTAATCAATTTAAAACTCATTTTCAACATATTAAACTTTACTATTTAATGTCTCCCAGTGAATTCTGCCTTTGGCATTGTTCAGCAGTGTCACTAGAAAAGATAATTCATCAGCATCACCTCTGCCAAGCGCATTTAAATCAGGAGGCAGTCCCCAAAATCATGAAGAGGAGAGCACTATGAGATTTTTAAAGGAAATTTTTCCTATATGGGGGACTGCTGATTTCCTGTGGAGATGTTTTTTAGAGGAGGGAGAACTTGTATTTGTATTTGTATTTTCAGATCTTTTACTTCAGTCTTAATACAGACTCTTTGTATAGAAGCAAAGGCAAAATGGGGGGTGGGGATGGAAGACGCTTGGCAAATTTGGTCAGCACCCTGATGGAGATCCTTGAGAGGCCAGACACCGATCTTGACACTTACATTTGCCTTGCTGACCATTGACACAGTGCTGTGCATCAGCACAGAAAGGCACTGATATCTTCGTGCCATGGTCAGCATTGCAGCCTCTCTGTATCTGGAGAGCTCAAATGCTGGAGAGGGATCTAGCAGAGGGTTTGCTGAGCAGAGGCAATAACACTGCTGGCTGGAAGTGTTCAGACTTGGGGTTTGGCTCAGTTTTCAGCCATACAGTGCAGTAACATATTCCGTATCTTTTTTGCTTCACACATTTTTTTCCCAAGTACATGCTTGGAAAGTCCTTTAGAAGACAAATGAAGCTTTGCTTTTGTCCTTGAGAGCAGGACCCCAACTAACAGTGTGAGGAAAGCAAACCCCAGGTGAGCTGCACTCCTACTGCTACAGAGGTGCTGTCTCCAGCCCACCACATCACCTAGAGCTGTCAGCACTTTTTCTAACACAAACCCTTTCCAACACACTGTAACCCCTTCTGAAATGTTTAGAATTAAATCTGAGGTGAGCAGGGATATGAACTCTATTGTTGTAGCAATGTGTAATTTTTGTGCGATGAAGAAGGAATGGAAAGACAACTACTCCAGAACTGATCCTTGATGTTTCACACCTCGTTTTCACAGAAACAATTAAAAAGATTTGTTCACTTTTTTCACACATATATATCACTTAAAAGATTTTGTTTTGGAAGGAGAGATAGCTTGCCTCTTTTTCTCCCTATCATCAGTCTTTCATTTCATGATGTCTCGCCCCACTCAACCGATTGTGAGGAAGGCAAATCTTTGTGATCCCCTGCAAGGTGTAGCAACTAAGCAGCCAATCTCTGCATGGCAGAACCACAACAGTCGGCAGAGTCACGACAATGACGCAGAGGAACAATATAACACAACTTTATTTAGACTAATAGGGTGGATAACACTGGCTAAACCCAATGTGGGTATCGGATAAAGCATTTAGGCAAAATCAAATGGTTTTAACAGCGATGCTTTGGCATTGGCACAAACTAGAGCACTGGTGTAGGAAAGAGAAGATAGGAGAAGAAAGAAAAGGAAGAAAGAGGAAAAATAAGGGGATGGAGAAAGTTTCACCACCATTGGAACAGTCTTCAGCGATGCTTGTCCTTGCCCAGCAGGGTCCACTGCCGCTCTCAGGTGGTGAGGGTCATGGGCGTACCGAGCCAAGACACACTGAGGTCTTGCCCTTTATAGGACTCAGTTCCTCAGCTGAACGTGCACAGTTGCTTCTTCTGGATGATTCCAGAAAAGAGCCTGGGGTCCCAGGACATGCGCAATTGAATGAGGCTGGGGTGGGCTTTGCCCCCTGCACTGCCATGACCGCAAAGTGACTCCTGATGCCTGCACATGCCTCCAAACTTGGAAGGGGGGATCTCCTGGCAACAGGTTCTACCCCCACTCCAAGGCAGGGAGCTGGCATGGGAGCAGGGGCTGTTCCCTATAGTCAGGCAGTCCAAGTTAACATGACAAAGCAGCACGTGTCGAAAAACAATTGTTTGAGCCATCATACCTAATGTTGACACTTAAGAGTCCATCGCACAAGTTAAAAATCTAATTTTGCAAGTGTGACACTCAAAAAAAGAAAAAGGAAAATAGCTTTATCCAAGGGCTCAGTTACTGGCTGCCATTCAGCCTCACCATCCAGCTGACTGAGCACAGAAGAATGAAGTGACCCCCACCCGGTGGTTACCCCGACATTGCTGACCTTCACCCACTAAAAACGAGTTATGAAAACCCTATATAAACCCAACACTTTTTTGAAGGTTTCTGGTCTTTTATGGTTTCCCTCATGCTTTCTTCCCCACATTCTTCTTACTGGTAACTCACTGTACAGATACTCGTTTCCACAATGCAGTTGCTCAGTTCTCTGTGTTTGAGAAACACAATGTCCCACCACAGGCTCAGTGAGACCTCCAAGACCTGCACAGCGACAGCAGAGATTGAGAGACAGCTGTCTTTCTGAAAACATGTAGTCATCTTACATGAGCTGAAGGAAGATCAGATGATCTTGCCTTCCCCATCCTCAGTGAAAAACCCTGCAAGTGTGATATCTGGGTTTCAACTCTGTGTTTTGTACACCAGGAAGATTTCAAAGGAAGGCCACCAAGTCAATCAAAAGACTGGAAGACAAACCTTCTGAGGAAATGTTAAGATCAATACCACTTGCATTATGTTAATTATTTTTCAACAAAACCAAAACCAATTTAATTTTCTACTGAGGTATGTCACTTGATAGACTAGAAATACTTAAGTAATATGTAAAAGATGTTTTGAAAGGAAAAAATTCAAATAATTCCCTTCTGTAAAGGTCAGGATTACCAGTTATTCCACTAAAATTCTGAGAACATAGTACGGGGAGGAACTATGTGTACTATGTGTATGCAGGTACCGGGTAGCAGAGGTTAAGTAAAGGGGTATGGAGTATTGACTGCATTTTGACACACCATAAATGATACCTTCCTCTCTAGAGCAATCCCAGGTGCCTCAGTACCTAGGACCAAATACCCAAGACACTGCAATGTGCCACAGTAGAAGAAACCAAGGGTGTCCTACTCAAGCTCCCATTTCTCTTTCCATTTCCTGGGCCCTCACATAAGAAGGAAAGGCTCCCAGTGTTTGTCCAGTAAGTGATTTGTGCAGAAAAGTCGACAAATTCGGAAACCGCCTGAGCCACTGCACATTGGAATATACATATCACTGGTCTGCAGATTCTGGACATGTGAAACATTTCCTAGTTTTATCTCTGATCAAATGGCCAGTTGACAAGAAAGTCTAGAGAAATGGCTCCTCCTTCTCCTGTCAGGACAAAATTACAGGCTGGAAAATGATCCTGTCTTCTCAGAAATCTGGGTCTAGAGTAGTCCCAGCCTAAACCCCACTGTAGAGAAAAGCATGAAGGTCACCAAAAAAAAGTCAAATTTATTCGTCAGTTGGAACCAGAGGGAATTCATCCTTGTGTGTTTTATTGACAGCAATAGTTATGGTCCTTGTAACGGCCTTATAATTCCCTGCCTTGCTCTAAGACATAGTGTATGGTGAAATAAACCGATGAAGCAAAAGACACTCGATATCTGCTTTCAAATGTGCTGTTTATAAAACCCTCTTAAAAGGAAAAATAAAACAGCCATTTTAATAAATTAAAAACCCCGATGCACAGCTTGCTGGATGGCAGGTTGAATCAAGATGGTTGCCATGTCACACTGTAACTACTTCCCCAGTGAATGATGACATAATTTTCAGATTTGCCCTTCTTACTGGCATTGATGCATTCAGGCAAAACGATATATCAATCAGTCTTTAGGACCTAAATGCCTCTTATGAGTCAATCCTCTGAGGCTCTCAGCTTCCCACATCTCATAAGAATCTCAGCAGTGATTTGTAGTCATATGAGTCTTCTATAATGCTTCACATCTCTCAAGCCGGTTAGAGGCTGAAACGAGAGCCCTTGCCTTGTTTCACACCAACCACATTATTGGTATAGGGCAAGCTCTATGTTCTTCTTACCACCATGCTAATGCCAGCTTCTCATAATTAAATGTGGACAGAATCCAGTGCTGCACCACACATACAAAAGGCTTATGATCTGTTTTATCCCTTGTTCATTTTCAGAGCCTGTATAACTCCCCAGCAGGGCTGCTCCTAGACAGAAGTGCATCAGTGGGCAAAGGAAGGGCTACTGATGTCATCTACCTGCACTTCTGTAAGGTCTTTGGTATGTTCTCCCACAACATCCATCTCTCTGAATGGAGAGATGTGGGTTTGATGGATGGGTGGTTAGGTAGATAGGGAATTGACTGGATGGCCACATTCAAAGCATTATAGTCAAGGGATCAAAGTCCAAATGGAAACCACTGATGTGTCCCTCAGGGGTCCATATTGAGACTGGTACTGTTTAATATGTTCATCAATGACATAGACAGTGGGATCAAGTGCACCTTCACCGAGTTTGCAAATGACAGACAGCAAGCTGAGTGGTACATTTTATTCACTAAAGGAAGAAGCTGCCATCCAGAGGGACCTTGACAGGCTTGAGGAATTGGCCCGTGAGAACCTTATAAAATTTAACAAGGCAAGATCCTGCACCTGGATTGAGGCAATCCCCAGTATCATGAATGAATTGGAAGCAGCTCTATGGCGAACGACTTGTGGATAGTGGCAGATGAAACACTGGACAATGTTTCATCAGGCAAGATCCGACAATGTGCACTTGCAGCCCAGAAAGCGAATTGTATCCTGGACTTCGTCAAAAGAAGCATGAACAGCAGGTCAAGAGAGATGATTATTCTCCCCTACTCTGCTCTCATGAGGCCCGGCCTGGAGCACTGCATCCAGCTCTGGGATCTCCAGTGCAACAAAGACATGGACCTATTAGAGCAGGTCCAGAGAAGGGCCACAAAATGGTCAGAGATCTGGAACACATCTCCTATGAAGAAAGACTGAGGGAGTTGAGGTTGTTCACCTGGAAAAGAGAAGGTCTGGGGAGACCTTACTGAAGACTTTCTATAGGTAAAAGAGGGTTATAAGAAAAACAGAGTTTTTAACAAAGCCTGTACTGACAGGACAAGGGGCAATGGTTTTAAACTAAAAAAGAGTAGATTTAGATTAACAAAATGCGGGATTTTTTTTATAATAAGGGTGGTGAGACAATGGAACAGGTTGCCCAGATGTGGACACCCCATCCCTGGAAGCTGTCAAAGTCAAGTCGAACAGGGTTTTGAGCAACTTGATCTATTGAAAGTTGTCAGGGCATGTTAGGGCAGTTTGATTAGTGCAGAAGGTCCCTTGCAACCCAAACTATTCTGCGATTCTATAAATCTGTGATACAATACAAAAATGTTGATGAGACTCAGGGAAAGGGAAGCGAGATAGTATATGACCATGTAATCTATTATCTATTGTGTTACAGATTTATATAAAAATTACTTGTACTGTGTTGCTGGGTAATACATTCAAGACAAGTACTGACCACACAACTCACGTTTATCTCAAGCAAAAGGATAGGGGATGTCAGGACAAACTCTTACTAAGGAATAGATCATTCAAATAAAATAGATTTTTAAGTGTTTTGGAGTACAGACAGTCAAAAGGAAATGTACAGCCCCCCAAAGGCTGGATTTTCATATTTCATGATGCCTAGAAGAAAAGACCCGTTTACACGAACATTTCCTTGCTTTCATCAGGTTGTTGGAATTACAGTATTTCAGCCATTGGGTACTCATCTGAAAGTTAACTCACTGCACCCCGAACTTCAGGACCCAAATCTGAAATAACGTAAAAATGTCATGAAGCTCTGAAAAGGCATCATATGGATTACAAGTTACAGCCATTGAGTGCAGCAACTGAGACCTTTTCTCATGCCAAAATGTTCCAGCCTCGGGGCAAAGTGCTTTGAAGTTTCTTGTAATTAAATAAAAATCACTACTAAACAGGAATTCGTGTTTTGCTTGTCTCAAAAAAAAAAAAAAAAAAAAGAAAAGAAAGAAAGAGAGAGAAGGAATAGTTAAAAAAGACACTTTGACTGCAATAAAAATGCCTGTGGTTGATAAAGGGAGATCTGATTTTTAGTAATGATAAGGTGGTCTTAAAAAAAATAAACTACCAGTCTCAAATGAGACCATTCAGAACTCCATTACACCTAATTAAAATCCCTTTTCCTAGGATTAATAGAAGTTCTGGGTGTGAATAACTTTGTTTAAGCAGATTCACAAATCTGGCTGCAGTAAATTACAAATGAGACCTCCCAGGAGCAGAACAAACCCCATCAAGATCCTCATAAACAAAATGCCAGCATCTGGAGCCAGAGAGAAAAGCACAGGCAGCATAGAGAGAAGAATTACAGACCTGGGATTAGCCTATACATCAACAGCGTCTAAGGAGAAAGAAAAGCTCTTTATTTATCTCTTACAGCCTCCAGGGTGTGAGTGTCATTCAGCGTTAGCATTCACCTTTATAACCGTGCTTTGCTTTACAGCTCCACCCAGTGCAGAGGAAGCAGCCAATTACATGTCTACAAGAACATGCACACATCGAGAATAGGCCAGCCGCTTTCCCCTTCCTCTTGTACAGGATTCATACACAGAGATTTTCTTGGCCTGAGCCTCAAATAGAGGTGTGAGAGGTGGGATCTGATCTGCATTACTATATGAGTGCCAAAAGAATACCAGTTATATAGAAATTTATGTCCATACAGGTTGAGCTGCAGTAAAAAGGTTAGGAGCTATTAGACACAAATGTGCTCTTCCACATTAGCCAAAGCTATTCAGCTGCTTTGCCAAGGCCAGGAGCTAACAGCTAAAATGCGCCATGACCAGTGAGGTGACAAACACTCTATGCTCCACTGTCTACAGGGAGTGTGGCTATGACTACTTAGATATGTACATCAGACCAAATCCCAGCCTTTCTGTCAAACCTCAGCAACTCCAGCCCTCAACTCTAACCAGATCTTCTCCTCCTGTCCTCTTTCTGGCGGTCTCCATTGTTTCCTGGTGCTTCCTTTGCTTAGTAATGATTTGCTTAGGTTTGGTTTTGACTTCTTTTCAAGGTGGAAACCCCAAGATCTGCTGGGGATGCTGAGCACTTCGCAGATCCAGCCTTCAGACAAGATTGGGTGCTGAGGTATCACCAACAGTGATAGTTAGTCTTTGACTGCTCAGAAGTTCACCTAATATCCTAAACCCTAGAGTGTCAAGCCCTGTTCGGAGCTGCATGGTACCATTTGTGCTCCTGGCCCATTTTCACATGGTATGTTAATACTCTTCGGCCAAAAAAGATCAGATACTTGAGATATTAAACCAATTCAGTCAGATTCTGCAAACAAGCACCGTTCATAGGCTTGCAGCTGTCCACACCACAGGTCCACATCACTGATGATGCATGCTAGAGGACTCCTGCTGAGACGGACTCGTGCAGAAGTGCAGATTTAAACACCCAGATACTAAATATGGTGCTTTGACTTTTGCTCCCTGAATCCAAAAGAGCACCCATGTGAAAGACCAGCTGTCCCACCCATCCCTGCAAACAAGTCACAAAGGGCTATGAGAGGTTCGCTATGGATGGTAGATGAAGATTTCTTTTTCTAGCTACAAAATCACTGGTAATCTTCCTGGAACCAAGGGGGGTTTCAGTATTTATTCACTTCCTTAAGTTTTATGTTTATTTTGTTTAGAACTGGAGAGGCTAAAAACTTCTACTGACAGATGAGACAGGGGTCCCAGTCAGGTCATTTTAATCAGACAACTTGAAGTCAAGCCTCCACATATGCAGATTCATATCGCAGG
>NW_010410920.1:74428-92267 GCF_000710305.1 Buceros rhinoceros silvestris | reverse complement strand
GAATGCACTTTCCTTTGGTTTCAAATAATATTAAGGTAATAATTAAGGGGTGCATCTTTAAACGGGTACTTATTTGATTTGACACCTTTGATCCAATCCATTTTCCCTCCCACTTTCCCCTAAACAGACAGCTCTAGGCACCTCGGAATCTCTCATGCATGATGACCCACATGTTACATGCTATCCACCAACATCCAGAGTCTCACAGCAGGGCAAATCATGTCTCTCCCTAAGGAGGAACAGAAGGGAACTAATATTTTTTCCTTAAAGGTGATTCAAAGGACAGGCTGTAGCAAAAGTTTTGTGTGTGGAGAGGCTGGAGAGAATTACTGCTGAGATTTTATTAGCGTGCATAAACACTACGATGGTTTTGATGCCTCAGGCTGTAGAAGCATAATCATTACAATGAAGACCATATTTCTTTCCATCTTTCCATTGGTCTTGTAACACATCAGGCAATCCATCTTGCTCACGTGCGCTACCTAGTCATATTTATTTATATATTTATATGCTTCTCACAAATAGAGTTAAACCTTTTGAGCACTGCAAGTAATCTGAGGTGTGAGAGCATGCGCTCTTCAGCTTCTGCCTTCCAGCGTAACTCAGGTGGAGTGTACAAGTCACACTAACAAATGTGATTGATGTGGGATGAAAAAAACCACTGGCTAAAGAACCAGGACTATTTAATATGTGTGTGTTCACCGTGGCTAAACATGTCTGTCAAGAACAGGTAGAGGACAACCATGTCTGGCACTATCAGGTACCACATGTCTGAAAGCTGCACTAATTCTTCACTTAGAAACTCTTGAAACTCATAAATCTAAACGCTGAGTAACACACAGCAAAAAAGCCACATTGTGTGTTGATGAGGGTTCAAAGCACTCTAAGAGACAAGGAAATTATTTTTATTGAAAATATGCATTAAAATTATATTCATTTTTAGTGCATAAGCAAAAACCCCAAATTTTCTGAAATTTTGTTTCAGATTTTTAAATTAATAGCAAAAACTTCTGCACACAATATTTTTAACAAAAACTGCAAAACTGAATCCCCTCTCAACCTTCATTTGGTTGGTTCAGTCATGTGATACAGTTTCTCTTTAACTGAGTTATTTATATAACTATGAAACCCTCTGTGGATTTTACAATTGAATATATCACTGATGGTTGTCTGCAATGAGGCTTGACGCTTAGAATTAGAAACTTTTTAGTATTTTCATTAGAAAGAGCTCCGATATTGAAGACCAAATCCCAGAGGCAGGCATGCACTGGAATTCCTTCTGCAATGCTTCAGAATTTTCTCTTTGCTGTGAATTATTTCACTGAAACCCTTACATAGACACTAAACTTCAGGGCCAGAAGAGACCAGTGCAATCATTCAACCTGATCTACGTTATAATGCAGATCACAGTCACCCCTTTGTCTTCTCTCTGCTCTTTCCCATCAGGCCATTGGTAAGCCCTGAACTCCCATCCTCTGCAACACTGTCCCTGTCCTAATGCTCAGCACATCCTGGTGCCTACAGCAACGCCCTGATTTACTGCATCATTTCAGATGAGGTGTTTTCTGCCTACATTCTATTTTACCCTTTGGGACCTTTTTTTCTTGTTATTTAACACTTCTCAACCCTGCTTTGCATCTTTATTTTCCCAGTCAGACAAGTTTACCTCTCAGTGAAGGACTATGCAGCTGCAGTGAACTAGAAATAATATTCATTTTTAACCACTCATATCATTAACTAAATAATTGATAACTGCATAAAAGCCCACGGAGGCATTTTCCCCAGAAGAAGCTGGTATTGGTTACTCCCAGGCAATGCCACGAATACTACTGGTGAAGGGTGGTCTGTGCATTATTTGCTGTTTTCCAGCAAAATTCTTAAATACACAGCAAAAAAAAAAGGAATGTAAAACGTCATCCTTATGGATGAATTTATTCTGATGATCAGTTTAGGGAACGTGTGGCTGCATGACAGAGAAGTGAAGATATTTTCCAGCTTACTCAGGGTACCAAAACTTAAGTTAAAATTTTTTTAGATTTTTTTGTGTGTGTTTGTTTTCACCACAGCCCCAAAACTTCACATTTTGCTCAATAATCATTTCCAATTAAAAAAAGAAAAAGAAAAATATAGCAAAAAAAAAAATCATTGTCAAACAGTCTTGAGTCTTTCTAGTGATATCCCCTCAGAACTCAGACTCTAAGAAGGTCCTGGGTAAGGCACAGAGAAAAGTAACCGAAATTAAAAAAACCTGTAATAAATGTAACAGAAAATTGGCTTTGAATAGCGAAAGAGCAGTTTTGCTCCTTTGCCCATTGAAGTCTTTGTGCTATTTGTTTATTGACTTGCAATACGATGATAATCCTTCAAAACCATGAAAAACTAAAGGGTCAGCTCCTTTTCTCATCTTCAATGACATTTCCATTTTACCTTTGATGCAATTGTCTTTATACTGCCTTTTTTGTTTGTTTGGGTTTTTGTTTTGTTTTGTTTTGTTTTCTTCTAATCTTGAGGGATCGCCAAATACCTGACAGAATGCATGTAATAAATACCTTTCAACCATCACTTTTCTGGGAGCTTCAGAAGAATCCAGAGTCCATTGGAATGAAACAGTCATTACCAGTGTTCACCAGTGAAGACTCTTAGTAAACCTTTTTGGAGCTGGGGGGCTTCACTGGCTGTTGAAGTGCTATTGTAGAAATGTGGACTAGGGAAGAGTTTTGCTCCCTTTTCCCACATCTCTCTCCAGATCTGATCTCCTTCAGGCTGGGTTCATCCTGGATTCCATGTTTTCCTCTGTCCTGGCTGATTGCTCTTGCTGTAGTACAAGAGCTGGGAAAGAGCAGCAGTAATTTTCTTCATGTCACATAATTTTTCAGTCTTCTCTGAGATGATTTAGGTATAACTCAGCTGCCTGTCTGCTTATAAACACGCCTGCAGGCTGGAAGCCTCTCCATAGATACGATTCACACATGCTCGTGTTTGTTCATGTCCTTGTACACTTCCCTTGGCCACTGGCCAGTGCAGTAACTAGAAAACCATCTCAAATGGAGAAAACCAGGTCGAGTGGACATCAGACTAAGGAATGAAATGCAAAATTATGGTGACCTGAGGAGATAAAATCACCTTCTCCAACTGCCTTCTCAAGATCCATGATGTTTCTTTAGATATCTGTCACATTTGATAACTCTTACCAACCTTGACCCTGTAGAAATAAACTCCTGCTCTTCTTGGTTAAAGGAACACAAAGAGGTTTCTTTTCTCCAGTTCAGGCCCTGTGAGGAAAGCCTGTTTCCAGCAGGGTGACTCTCATATAGGACTGCATATGTGCTCCTGAGATTTAGAAAAGTTTGGTCTGGCAAGGCCCGTCTTTCAACAAATGCAATCAACATCAAAACTTCTCATTTACTTGATCCCTAAAACCCAAGAAGAAGAAGAAAAAAAGCAGAGGTTACAACCTGCCCAGTGTTCAGTGAAAGCACTAAAGAATTTACATAATGTCTTTCATGCTCAGAAAAGGAAATTAATCATTTTCTTTCCACCTCTTTCAAAAAAAAAAAAGGTTCTTTGTTGGGATAATCTGAGCCAACAGAATCCGATGTCAGGAAGACTTATTGCATTCTCACTTCATCAATTATGTCATTGAGAGATAATTATGGTATAACTAAGTCCAGAGATGAGTTTGGAACTGACAGCTGATTGTAAAAGCACTACAGCACTCTTCCTACTTTAACACTTTCTATCAAAAAAAAAAAGAAGAGGAGAAAAAAGGAATAACGAGAAGATAACACTGTCTTTTTATTGTTTATTGTTATTTCTGTATCAACAAGTATCAATGCTCCAGCTGGTAACAGAAGCCTGTTCTATGAAACAGATGGTAGGAGATCAGCTCTGCTTTAAAAAGTGTGATGGGAAATGTAGTCTGGCAGGATAGTTTTCCCACAAAGCAGAATAAGGACATGAGATCCCAGTGCAGTACAACAGCTACAGCTGCACTCCAAACAGAAATCTTTCAACTTCATCTCCCTCCTGCCTTCTTTAGCCCCATCTTCATTATCCCCTCCTTCATCTTCACCATAAACCATGACTCCAACATTTGTTACTGTGCTGAAAACAGTCATGGAAGTTTTTTAGAACTTAAATATACTTTAAAGAAGATTTTAAAGCCCAGGAGAACTTTTGAACAAAGAAAACAAATCAATCTACAAAGTATGCTCAAAGGCTTACGGAGCCAGGCTCTCCCCAGATAGAAATTAGGCATGAGTTGATACCATCGACAGAGCTTCACTGATTTTTATCCCCTAGAAATGCAAACCTTTCTCTAAATTGCTCTCAGTAAATCTTTCCCAGTATGTAATTAAGGGAACACATCCCTCTTTTACTGTCACTGACAGACTTTTTTTACAGTCTGTTCATTACTGAAAGAAATTGCCATTTATCCTGCATTTAAGACGAGCTGCACCTCTGTTTAAAACACTTCTAATTTTTCTCTATGCACAAGAATATCTCAATTTTTCCACTTAGTGTGGGGTCTGGCATATCCTAATGCCACAACTAGTTTCTGAGCTCAGCAAACCAGTACTATGTGCCTGTTGGGAAACTCTGAAGCAAGGAATGATGTCGGTCATTTTGTCTCTCCTGTCATTTCTGTGCTCTGAATATACAAAAGATCCTTGAAGGCACAAAAGTTACTTACTCTCCTCAGAAGACCTGGGTGTGCTTTGCCAAGACCTGTTCTTGGATTTCAGAGGTCTTTCTTGCATGTCTAGTGTCCACTTTCCTATAGCAAGCAGGAAGGAAGTTGCAGAGGAAACACAATCTGCACATTCCACAAAACAGCTGGAATTCTCTCCAAAGTTCAAGAGAAAGGCCTAGCTCATTCCCTGGTCCCTGCAGAGCTCTGATACCGTCAAGGCACAATTATATTAGTAAATGAAATGTGCCCAGGACCATTCTCTGGCATGGCACAGCCCACCTCCACACTGTTGAACTCTTTTATCCTTCAAAATGAGCTAGACACATTCCAGCTCTTAACTGCGGGTGAGCCTTGATTTATTCTAGTTCACAGACTGTGTCCAGGAATTTTTGGGGAAAGGTGTCATCAGCTCGATTAAAATCAAGAGGGCTTATTCTGTCAATCAAACAGCAACTGATTGTCCAGGAACTGGGAATGTACAGGTGCAGCTTTCCTGCCCACACTGAACATATTAATTTGCTCTCTCCATCACTTCCAAAGCAGAAACCCAGTCACAGCAGATGGGATAATTAAGCCTATGATCAACTGTGGACAGCCACTACAGACACAGATCTTATCAAGGACAGCCATTCTCTTTGCACCGTCCTCCAGGACTGTCCCATCAGGCTTTGTGAGCTTATGTGCTCTATCAACATGTCCAAGGGACAGACAGTCAGGGATCCCTGTAGCAAAACACTTGATCTTTGGCTGCAAAAAAGTACAGCAAGAGAAATTGTCTCTAACGGAGGTTGAGTTGCCACAGAGGTCCCAAAGGAGGGACAGGGCAGGTCCCAGGCAATGGAGAGATGAGTCAGTCTTCACCAGTTGGCCCAGGAACCACCATACTCCCTCTGGGGCAGCCTGTACAGACTTTCTAGATTCCATCTGGGATGGCTTGCTCAGTGTGGCAAGATGGTTTTGCAGCTGCAGACACTTTTCTGCAGCCGGGCATCTAAGGTCGTGACTCCTCACATAGTGGGGTGGCAGGATGATAAAGAGTGCTGTCACTGCCTATTCACTCATGGTTTATAAAGTGGCAGGTGAATGAGTGAATAACTTCAAATGGTACCCAAACCCACCCCAGCCTGAGCGTCTCTGCACTACACCAGAGGCTGCAATGTGACACACCACACTGCATCGGCCAGGTCGCTAGGAAGTAGCAATGCCAGAATAACAAAACAGCTTTTTAAAGGGATGAAGAATCAGTCCTACAATATATGAAGGGGCATGTTATTTTTTGTTGGACTTTCCTATCTTGAGTGAAAATTTATAAAGCCATTGACTCCTCGGCACATGACAAAGTACCTTTTATGCCACTGCATAGGTAATTATAAGGAGCATATTGGCAACTGTTTATTTCTTTTTATCTCTCATGTTATGTTTGAACTCCATTAGGATGCAATTGTGTATCCTGAAAATACCAAATAATGTCATTAAAGAGGCACTGAGGTTCAATCCCTTTCCCTCAGAGAGAAATCAAGCTATTGTCACAGCAGAGGTGGTTTCCTCTGCTTTCCCAGATGATTAATATGTGTTGAAAGAGTCACTGGAGATGATCCCGTATGAGGCATGCCAATTAAGGCTAGGATGAATGAAATAAATAAAAAAACATGGCCCAGATGGAGCAACGTGTGTACTATCATAATTTTTGTAGTCTTGGCATCCAGGTGCCTGCGTCATAGCCCCAGTGCAGCCTGAAAGGCTGAAAGGCTGCTTCCATAGGAAAATATTTCTTGTTCCACTGACACAATGATACCAGTTTACTTCTGTAACTGCCTGGCTAGTTTTTCTCAGTCTCATTTAAACCCTTTAGAAAGTAATATAAAGCAAACTAGAATGAGTAATGTTATTTTTAATTAGGATAAGAGTATCTGAGAAGGAAGGAGTATGAATGGGATTATTATGCTTACTGATCACTCCCTACACTAAACCAGTATAATTGTATAGACAGCTTTTTGGATCACTTCAGTCCACCTATCCAACACATCAAATTTAAGTCAAAATGGCAGACCTTTGTTGAATTCTGTTCAGTTCACAATGAAACCTCACCATTGCCAGCAGTTGACAGTAGTATTGGGGCTGTCAAAGCATAGATGTACACTTCGTTCTGTTGCCTCTGAGAGATCAAGCCTAGGACAGAAAGATCTGAAGGCGAGAAACTGTATGGGACCAGCTGGCTAAACAGGTTTCTGAGAACAAAGGCGAAATGCAGGGACTTGGTAATTTGACTTGGCTTCATCTCCCTTTGTCAGACCCTTGCCTATGCAGAGATGTCTTCTGGGGAGCTGCAGAAATGGCTGTGGGAGTTGCCTGAATACTGCATCATACTAAAAACTGAAACCAAGTGAAGTCTTGAAATCCCCTAACAAATAAAATGCCCTGAGTCCCATTCAACCACTATTCAGTAACTTTCTGTACTAGACATCAAAAAATTAGCAAAAGAACAGGTCAGGCTAAAGCTTGCCCATGGAAGGATAAAGGCCATCACACCACCAAAGATAAACATTCCAGATAGCACACTCCACTCAGGCACAGCCTTGCCCACAGTCATCTACATTGGGGGATAAAACCCATAAGGTTTAGGAAGATGCCTATGCAGAGATGTCTTCTGGGGAGCTGCAGAAATGGCTGTGGGAGTTGCCTGAATACTGCATCATACTAAAAACTGAAACCAAGTGAAGTCTTGAAATCCCCTAACAAATAAAATGCCCTGAGTCCCATTCAACCACTATTCAGTAACTTTCTGTACTAGACATCAAAAAATTAGCAAAAGAACAGGTCAGGCTAAAGCTTGCCCATGGAAGGATAAAGGCCATCACACCACCAAAGATAAACATTCCAGATAGCACACTCCACTCAGGCACAGCCTTGCCCACAGTCATCTACATTGGGGGATAAAACCCATAAGGTTTAGGAAGAAAACTGGGAGACAATTGGACACTACATCTTGCCTGTATGGAGACCCTTTCCCCTTGGTCAGGACACCGGCCAAGGTCACTTTCCTGGGGGATTGAGAGCCCTTACCTGGAGGGGTAAGCCAATATTTAGCATGCTGTAAGATCGCAACCGCCGGTGAATAACTAACATACGTGTCATATTTAGTGTGCTTTTAGGTTTTACAGTGTATTCTTGCTTTTAAGATACAACAGTGTGTTCTTTCTGTTGTGAAAACCTGCAATAGTGGCGCATTAAACCTGTAAGTGAAGTTCAAATAAATAGTTTGCTTGATCCTTGTAGTCTAGTCTCTCTTCTCCACAGAAAGACATCCAAGGATGGTGATGCTTTCAAGTAACTGAGGTGCACAGTAACTTCTAAACTGGAGACTTGCGAGACTCAATAGGAGACCAGACAGTCAAAACCAGAACAATTTCTAGAGGCTTAGCAAAGAGGCTTAACAAAACCACTGTAACTTTGGCAGGAGGAAGTGCCAGTCCTGTGGCATGATTTTTTTTCTACAAATAGTCTGGCTTAGCCAGTTGAAATAGCAAATATAGCTGATCAAGTGCATTTTAAAGCATTTGTGTTGTAAGGGTAAAACTGTTCAGAACAAATCAGCTTGTGAGCAGAGCCACGGATGAGGGGACAAAGTGTCAGTGGGCCTGACCTTACTCCTTAGAAGACAGCAGCAAGATTCCATGTAACATGAAAGACACAGGACTGAACATTTTCTTAATACATTTCCTTAATTTCAGAGATTGTCCTATTCACATCAATCACAGCTACGCCTTTATATGCAAAACGTTTTTCTTCCTTCAGTGGAGGCAGGACTGAAAAACTATTCTTAGCACTGTAGGAATACACTTAGCACTGTGTTGTAATAAAGCCCTGTGTTTACAGCCCTTTGCAGATTGAATTATTATTGCTGCAGACAATTGGAAATGGGTCTCCAAATGCCAGAGAAATTATTTTTAAAATCTGTGTGCTGCATGTTAAAATACATCCCACCCACAGAACAGGGCAGGAGGTTGAGTTGTCAGAAAACGAAAGCATATGACTAGATGATCTAGGGAAAATACTTTTTAATTCACAAGTTCTATCTGATTCTCTTCAATCCTGCTCTTCATGTCTTAAACTGACAGGTAATGTGACGATGCTGATGGTGAAGTCACACACATTATAACTGAAAGCTTCATACTTGTTAAAGAGAAAAACATGCTGTTAGCCATGCCTGTTAAAAAAAAATGAGATAAATGTGCGAAGTGTAGCAGAATGGATACTCCAGATGAGAACAGCTTTGACTACCTGCTTTACAACCTAAATAATGGAGAGAAAGGGACTAGCAGATTCCCCTTATCCATCCCTTTATATAGATGGTGAAGGAAATACAGCCTTATGATACAGTTTTAATTGGATTTTCTTACAGCGTGTGTTCCACTCAATAATTTTGGTGGGAGGGGAAGAAATAATCTCCTTAATGCTTTCACCAGCATTAATCACAGCTCATCTGTTTCAGCAGAGGCCAAAGACAAAAGAACTGGAAAGAAATTAGAGGCACCAGCACCTCCTGGGTTCAGGGAACAAATACCCTGGGGTTCTCCTTGCTCTACTGAATCTTTATCCAAGTATTCAGCAGCAGAAAATGAGAAAGCAGAAAAAGTGCCTAAGTGCCATAAAGCGGGAATATCCAAAGGCATTTCACCAGTACTGGCACTCTGCAGTAGGACAGTGGTTTGTGTCCAACATGAAGATTGGATGGAGAGACCTATCGCTGAGCAACATTATTTCCCAAACTGCAAATTTCTGAATTCCTGAAATTCTCAAAGGTATCATAGGTTGCAAGTACTTAACATGCTTTCCCTGTACAAACCATTCTTTTTGGATTTGTTGCTTCTGGAGAGACTATTTGGTCTGAGCTTTTAGAATTGACCCAGGTGTCACTTTTTAGTAGAAGCGATATGGACACTGAGTGCAGGGTGCTAAGGCTCATCACCTTCTCTCTCTTTTTGTGTCCCCATGCTGTGGGTTTTTGAGGTCACAGTGTTGAATCATGTGCACTGGTACATTTCCATGCCAATTGGTTTGCCTAACTAGAGGAACGGTGAACACAGAGCACAGGGCTGGTTGTCAGCAGCAACCTGTTCCCTAAAGAGAGACAAAAATGAAATGTCATTTAGACAGTAAGAAAAAACGGCAGCAAAATGAGATAGTTCTGCTGTTATCTAACATTCATCAAAGGAATCAGTGTACTTAATTGCTGGTGTGAGAACTCCTTTATTGTATCATCTGCTATTGTGAGTCGGAGAGTCTGTGACAATTTAGACAGACAGGCTCCGTTCACTTCAGAAGCAAAAAACATGCACAGACTTGCACGATATCCCATTAGCATCTTCATTCTTCCATTTCTGGCTAGGCAGACCTACTCTTTCACCTACAGAAGGTTTGCCTGAATAACCTTGCCCATCTGAAAGTTCTTGTCTACACTTAGAATCAGTTACCATCTAACTTCCTTTATTTCTGCTGCAAATATTTGTGCAGCCCAAAGAGGAACAGTTCTGCTCTTCAGCTTGAGAAATGTATCCTACACTAATTTTGTTGGCAGTTGAGTCTATACATTAGATGACACCCCAAACGTGTGGTGGACTTTAGGAAACAAAAGACAACAAGGTGGTGATGTGAACGTATTCCTTCCGGAGTGACTGCCATTTCTGTGGAGGATCACAAAATGGGTTGGATAAAGATTCGTTGCATGGACAAGGTATTGCAAAATAAGCCACAGCTTGAATTAAAGAGGAGGTGTTATGTAGCAGTTCTTCTCACAAACAGTCCTGCATTATGCTGAGAGATCAAATTCAGAAGAAATTTACCTGCTTAAACAATGAAATCAAGCATCCATTTCTCTCCCGTGACCTGTAGAGGAGAAATCAGCTAAACATCTAAATCAGCTTCTGCAGCAACCTTGTTCTCTCCCCTGATTTTCAAAGGACCGTAAGACCGACGTGCATCCCCTGCAGACCTCTCAATGAGGTGATGAATGTGTCCTCCACATGTTCTTCAGTCTAGCCAGAATAGGGTTCAATATACAAACTCCAAGTCATGTTTTGTTGAACATGAAGTCTTGGTTGCCTGGAGAACACCTTAAAACTTACTGACATCTACAATAAGAAATGCATCTTGAGGCCCTTCATGCAATTAGCTAATTAATTAATTTATCTCAAAGCACTCCAATAAGTACATACGTATCCTGAATTATGCATTGCAGAGGGGTTGGACTACGTGACCTTTAAAGGTCCCTTCCAAATTATTCTATGATTCTATAGCTCAGGTGGTGGTTTCAGGATTGTTTTTTTTTCCCTTCCTCCTCCCCTAATTTTAATAACAACACCCTGAAAGCCTTCTAGGAAATTATTTAATCACTTTGAAATTCTCATTTTTTTAAACCGCTTTTTTTTTTGCTTGTTTTGCTTCATTTTCACAGTCATTAGAGTGGAGAGTTTAACCTACCTGCTCTTTCTAGGTCCTCATATCCTCAGTTGAATCTGTTGGCCAAGTGCGAGACAACAAGAGAGCTATAGGTCTTTTTTTTTTTTTTTGCTCCAGCTATTGAAAAATCTACCCATGACTTCACGAAGGAGCCTCAAAAAAGAAAGTTCATGTTTCCTTATCTTGTCAGGATAACCACTTGAATCAAAGGTTCAAATGATTCAAATGATTCATTCATAGCCTCCACCAGACAGTTTTAATCCAGTTTTATATGTCCACTCAGGAAATTTAAAAACCTCCATTTGGCCAAGCTGACCAGTCATGCAGCTGTGACGAGCATCCAGTAGCAGATGCATATGAAATTTGTTAGCACGAAACATTCACAGAATTTTTCTGGATATGAATTTTTTTAATAAAAAAATAAAGTGTCTATATGAGCAGAAAGAAATGACAAAATTAATTAAATGCATGAAACAAAACAATTAGCAGTTGGGCTCCATGATCTTAAAGATCTTTCCCAAACTAAAGGATTATATGATTCTATGATAAAGGATAGAAACAAGAAACAGCTTTTGAAGTGGGAACAACCACCTTTCTATATATAGCAGCTTAGAGCAACACACCCACCGAAATCTGGTGAAAAATGTATCCCACTGATAATTAGTCCTGCATAAGTCAAATCCCATTTCTCCTACAGAACAAGGCTTTTCACAACAGTGGTTTGACAGAGTAACCACCAAGTCTAGCAGGGTAGGTGTCAAGAAGTTTCCCCTGAGAAGAAGTCTTCTGTGAAGCAGGAGCAAGGGTTTGGGCTTGGATTATCAACACTGTCATTGGAGAACTCAGTTGTCTGAGCCACCAGCTGAGGAAGTCCACTGATGTGTGCCACAACTGTATACAGGAGTGTCAGTGGGGAACTGTGCTCATGGGCTGGGTCCTCTGACTTGAGGTGTTTTCAGGCAGAATAAAGGTGACACTTGACAGAAAAAAGGTTTTAGGAATTGGCAATATGTCGTCTTTCCCTGTTTCTGAGGCTTTCAGTTCTTCATCGGGCTACAGAGAAGCTGAAAAGTCTTGTTCAACCACTCAAGGGTAGGACAGCTCCCCAGTATTAGCTTCCTAAATGCCTTTTGCTTTTAGCTTTCAAATATATTGTTTCCAATCCAAGCAAAGATTTGCCCATAGCGGACCATGTGTTTATAAGCTTCAGGCGTTGACACCCAGGTTTACCACATCTGAAGCTGAATGTGCACATGATGCAAAGACTCCATCTGGTACCTATTGCAACAGGGCAATGCTCTGCCTGTGCTTGCGTCTTGCAATTGGCTTTTCACTGGCTCCTGGTGCCAGTGCAAGGTCTGTGTTCTGATGTTCAAATGATTCAACGATGCATGCCCTGGAGACATCAGAAATTTAATTCTACACAGAATTCAAGCTGCAGCTGTGATCCTCTGGAGTAAAATGGATCACTGAGCGTAGGGTGAAGTCTGAGCGTGAAGCATCCTTAGTTAACAAATCAGCTTCTGGCCATCTTCTAGGAGAGGCTGAGTCATTTAACTCTCTTTAAGAGTACATTTGACACTCTCTAAGGAGCACCCTTAAAATTTTGTGTTCAAAAAATGCTTCTCTTCAGAAACACAGTGCAGCCTATGAAAGTTTTATGTCCTATCCTAGTATTTTCTGACCAAGCAGCTGCGTGAACTTTACCAAACTGAGTCACGAGCCTAGAAACTACCAGTGCAGTCCCCCAAACAGTTTTGTACTTCAGTCTTTTTCTACAAAAGGACGATCACTACCGCAGCCTGTTCTGCTTCATGCACAGAAGTACTACTCACTCTCCAAGCCATCCCCTCTTTCAGGTTCACCCTCACATGACCACCACTTTCTGTTTAAAGAAGATTGCGACGGGTGTTATAAGAAAGGAGCTGTTTTTTCTCCTGATGAAGAAGTTGTTCTCAAGAAAAGCTGACTACAGCTACAGCCAGCATGGTACCGTAGTTACGCCAACAAAGTCCTGACAAAACAACTACAGCAAAATGTATTTGAACACTCCTGTGGTAATACTCAACTGGGCCATCTGCAGCAGCACTTTACCACCTCTCTTGCCAAGTGTCTCCGTATGATGAGGCGAAACATTATTGTGGCATAACATGAAAGTGCCATCTGCTCCCTGCACAGAGCCTGAGGAAAAAGGAGCACAATTGGATTATGCAGGAGATAACTGATCCCACATCGGAACAATTGCAGAGCTTCACCGGGATTGACAAATATCAAGAGAATATGTGCTGGAATAACAGACTGGGGTTTTTTTTTCCAGTTACACTAAGAAGTCATCCACTTTGAATGTAAAACCAAGAAGAAGTACTACTCCCCACCCACTGCCCAGCTTCTAGGATATGGGCGTCAAAAATTATCCACACAAGTTTCTATCATCCCATTAGCACTCGACTCCCACTGATGTTCACCAGATTTATCAAGGTCATTTAAAGCACTGGTTGTTCAAAGACATTTAGGGGAGGAAAGAAAGAGTTGATGGACATTCTCTATCCAGTTCTGTGATGTTGATGGAAAGGTTGCATGGCCTAATAGGGAAAGTACCAGTCCATCAGTGAGCAGTTCTCTGTCTTATGCTGACCAATGAAGCTGGCTGCTGATCTCGCTGATGCTTTTCCCATTCCAACTCCTTGTCTACTTGACCTGTACAAATAAAGATGGTCTTCTGGACATGGTGGATTCATCTTGCCTGATCATGTGCATCCTGCTTAATACAGTAGTCTACAAGTCTAGTCACTGGGTCACTCCAGATATAAGTAATTTCATTTATTTTAGCTGTACTAAGCCAGAAATTTCACCCCCCAAAAAGCATAATGGGCTAAATGTTCAAATCTAGCTGGGCTATTCAGGCATTCCTCTGTCCCAAACCACAATCAGAAACAGTAACTGATAAAACCAGAACCTGCTCTGTCAGTCTGGGAAGAGGATTTCCAAACCTCAGGGTTTTAGATGGTTAAAATCTCTTGTTTAGGTAGTTAAACTATTTCATGATCACAGGAAAATGACCTCTCAAGTCCCCTGTTCCTCCTCCCCACAAAACCTTCTTCTCCTGATGTACATGCCTCAAACACAGGCCACATGGGGAAAAGTGAGGGATAGTTTCCTCTCCAGCCAGGTCAGGGTATTTTCACTGGCAGGGGGAGGGAGGACACACCCATCTACCAGGTGCCTTGTCTGTCTGTACATCAGAATGACAGCCACTTTGTTCTGTTGATAGATTCCAGCACAAGCTCGAGTAGGCTTACTGATACGACCCATTACACTTTAATGTATGATGCTCTCTAGTTGCTGTCTAGAAACATTGACGAAGTAGAAGTCCAGCATACTGATTTACCCGAGCCGGCAACTTGAGTCTGACGAAGAATCCAATGCAGGGAACTTTTTGCCATTATCCAGTAACTTTGTTTTCTAATAGAGGATGTATCCATCCTTCAGCTGGCATTGATTGTTTTTGCATTTTTTTTACCTGCCCAGGATGTAAAGGGGGAAAAAGTATCAGCAACACAGAAAGTAATTTGTTTTGGCAGAGTAAAATATGTTAAATCTCTACACAGATAAACCAAACAGGGTGAGAAAAAAATAACTCTGTACCATAAGGATTTTAATTTGAAGCACAGCTCACACAGTTGATTATTTCCAAGCTTACAACTGAAACATTCGTTCAGACACAAGCATAAAACCACCACTTTTCCTGCCCTGAAAGGCCTTGAGCTTTGTAATGGAGGGCAGTGTGAAGACACTGTCTGCCTCCCAGTGAATCCACCTTGGAGGGAACCACATCCCTCAGCATGAATCTTCCTGAGTGCCAGGGTCCAGGAAATGCACCCCACTGGAACAGTAGAGAGGTTTATGGGGAATGGGAACAGCGATCACGTATGGGCACACAAGCTGCCAAGCCTGTGATGGGAAAAGGTATAAGAAACCCGTGAGAGACTTCATCTTTCTGACACCACTAGAGACAGCTAGTACATACTAGCCAGCTGGGGCAGGAGGAACAGCTCAGGTATGAGGAACATTTAGTCTGGCTTTGGGCAGAGGGTTTGCACTCTCACATGATAGCCAGGTAGATTGCAGGGAACCGGCAAAGCCCTTTTGCTATCTATTGGTGTTTAGTTCAGTTTTAAAAATTTTTAATGACACGCAAGAGATGTTTTATTAACCAATTCGGCTATTCCTTTGCCACATAAGTAAAGAAAAATCAGACAGATTTGGAAAGCAAACCAGAGACTGTCAGTAAATTTGAAGCTTCAACAAAGTAGGAAAATGTTCTCTGACAGCCTCCCCCAGAATTCCATTTTTTGCTGAACTGTTCTGAAAGACTAGAGCACTCTACATCTGAAGAGCTCTAAGCATTACACAGGCGGTAAATAATACACCCAACAACACAGCAGGTTCCGTCAGGAGATGGGTGCTATCTGTTCAAGAGCTGTTCGAAGCTGCACATTCAGTGATGCTGGTAAGTTGAGTGGAGTTTTTAGTTTCCAGAAAAATAAAGTAAATTCTTGCTGCCCAGATTTTCCGGAAATTTGGTCTTTTGTTTGCTTGCAAGTATGGATGGAAGGTTAGATATGAAGGCTGAAGAATCTTTCAAGTACCAATTGACTACACAGAGATAAAAAGGAATTAAGACTCAGCAGATACTTTTAAAAACATTATTTTTGGCCAGAAATTTCAAATAAATGTGTACTGGTGTATCTATGGATTTTTGACATCTTATGCAAATTTTCTGAAAGAAAACAGAAGACAGAAAATGTTCTGGATTGGCAAATCAGATCTGTGGCTGCATTCCAGGGACATTGTTAGCAGAGATAGAAAGGCCTTGGCTGTTCCATTCTTCACCTAGCTGACTCTGCACCTGATTATGATTTCTGTCGCCTGTATGGGAATGGGCCAGAATGTGCTGTTCCTTTGGAGAAAGAACTTAGAATCTTTAGACATGATTTTTTCAGAGCAGCTTTACCATTTACTCAGAATCGCACACCCTGAGCTGGTCTGATGTAACTGAAGCCACTGACAGTGCATTTCTTTGTGCTTATTTGCAACCTCTGCAACCCGAACAGTCTAAGATAAGTCTCTTTTGTGTGCCACTTCACAGAAGTCCAAAAGGACACTTTTCTGTGTCTAATTCCTCAGGCAAGTTGGCTATGAGCAGATTCACAGGGGGCAACAAGGGGGATTTCCAGCTTCAGCAACATGGTCTTGCAGCGCTCCTCAGGGTTTTTTGAGCATTTCAGCTTTTACAATAACCAAGAGAAAATGTAGGAAGGTCTAATGCAGAGGTCATAATTGAAGGGACATAGAAGTCCAGGAGGTAGAAATTTGTGGCAACAAGGTATCATTTATACAGTAGGCATGGTGTCATGCTAAACTGGGTACACATCTACTGAGCCAGGCCAGCTCATGCACCATGAAACACTCAGAGCCCAAAGGTTTAACTTTGACCCCTCCATTTGTTCCCAAGATCAAGTTGGGAACATGGACAGGACACCTCCAGAAAAATACAAATATGAAAAGAAACTGAAGCTACAAGCTGATGTTCTGCTGACTTTATTCACATGAATCAGCAATGTTCTGTATAAGACTTCAGTCTTGGTGGCAGATAGAAGACAAAGGAATAAAGTCTTATGTGTAGACAACTGACAAACACAGGTTTTCACGGCAAAATCTGTCTACAAAAATCGTCAGACTCCAACCGAGTTCATGTGCTTTCTGGTAAACCCGATTAGAACAGCGTCATAATTCTGGATAAAGGATTCTCCAGCTCCACATTTCGCTCTACGTGTATTTTACTAATCTTCCTTTCTGCAAGCGAAACCTCTCCAAGAACAAAGCAAAAAGAATCTCTTGGCATTCAACAAACCTTTAGAAACAGTAAATACTTGCTGCAAATTACACTTTGCACACACAACTCCTCCTACACAGACAGCACTGAACACTTAATGCCCCAGGAGTTCAAGGAGGTAATTCCTTGTAAATGTTAAGTGCTGCCTGTTGCTACCTTCCAAATGTCATTTCAAACAGTTGTGACTGAACGAGCAAAGTCTGTCGAGTCCCTCCCCCACCAGCTTTCCTACGACATTAAACATTGCACTGAATTCATACCCATGCGTAAATGTGCTGCATTTATGACAGCAGAGTGAGGGGACTGGAGGGACTACACTGAGGCGTAGAAGTAGAGGAGAGAGTCCATGTGTCTGGCCAAACTGGAGAGCAATTTTGTCTAGTATTTTGTTGTGTAGGAGACGAACACTCCAAGGCCATTTTCTAAAACATGTACGATGAACTCGTTTCCCCCTGCTGTGTGTAAAGACAGTGTAAGCAACCAGCTCAAGGTTAGACATGTGCACTGTAAAAATGTAAAACCTACCTTTAAAATGTAAAACCTGTCTTTGAAATTGCGAAACATGATTATTACATGAATATGGATCATTAATAACATATTGACGATAGTGCCCTTTGATAAAAAAAATACGTTAGAAGATGTCTACACTGTAGGCAGACATTTTGGGGAATACAAATGTGTAAGGCACCAGTGAGGAGCTTTATCTTCCTCACAAAACGTGGAACAGCTCAGCAACGTGAAATCATCGAACACTAGAAGGAGCAAAATCCTGCTTGAACTTCAGCAGGCAC